>NW_015551045.1:2968255-2969392 GCF_001515605.1 Sinocyclocheilus anshuiensis
TAAGTTTTGATATATTTACGGTAGGAAATTTACAAAATATCTTCATGGAACATGATCTTTACTTAATATCCTAATGATTTTTGGCATAAAAGAAAAATCTATAATTTTGACCCAAACAATGTATTTTTGGCTATTGCTACAAATATACCCCAGCGGCTTAACACTGCTTTTGTGCTCCAGGCTCACATTTGGTAACACTTTATTTTGATAGTCTCCTTTAGACATTCTCTTGATTGTAAGTAACTTTGCCACTCCATGTCAACTAGCAGTCATTAGAGTATTAGTAGACTGTCTTGTAAACTGTCTTGAAATAAACTTTAGTTTGATGGTTCCCTAACACACATTCAACTGACTATAAGTAACTTTGCAAGTACATGTCAACTTATTCTACTAACCCTAACCTAACAGTCTACTAATTCTCTAACGTTAACATGAAGCTGTAAAGTTACTAAAGTGGACTATCAAAATAAAGTGTAACCCATCTTTATGCTGTCTGTTTTTTGTTAGTAGGCAAAATCTTTTCAGTCCTAGTCTTCAAATGTTCATTCAGCAACAATAATCCAGTGCATTAACTAATTGTTGCACCGTGTCATGCCATAAGAGCACGAACCCAACGAACCCAACTGTGTGCATGGGAAATAAAATGTTTTTAAGACAGGTGTGTTATATTTGTGGCTTTGATGGCTGACTTTGTAACAGTCCTGTCTAGCTTTGCTGTGTCCTGTACAATACAAAGCAGAAGTGAAAGTGGGAATGGGAAACAGACCCCTGGGATGTGGCTGTGCAATGGGCCACCGGTGCAATGTGTTTCCTGAGGGACCCAATCAAAGGGGCTGCTTCTACAATGTTTCAGACATTTCCCCCCTTCATATAAAGCTTTCTCTCGTTTCCCCTTTCTAAAGTTAAAAATAATGTTTGGGCCCCTTCTTCAAAAAAGTGACAAGACCCTGTGTTGTTGCAAAAACTGTGATCCAAACTCTCGCAATATCCGCTATTTCACACTTCATGCTGGAAACAGCCTTAAATTCTGCACAAACCACATCCATACATTACACTTTTAGTGATGTCCACACTATTAGTATATGTTGTTGATGCATAATATCCATAAATGTCAAGACTCTAATAAAATGTGTATGC
>NW_015551045.1:2969754-2970197 GCF_001515605.1 Sinocyclocheilus anshuiensis
TGTAGGGAATGCATACTTCTTAGTCCCTGACATCTTCTAAAAGAGACCGTTCACCAAAATATGAAAATTCTGTCATCATCTTGTTATTCCAAAACCGTAGGACGTTCCTCCTTTTGTGGAGCAGAAAATGAGCTGTTAAGCAGTCTCAATCAGCATTAACCTCCATTCTAATGGAAAAAGATCAAATGAAAGTGCAGCCGCTCCTTTTGTGTTCCTCTGAGGAAAGAAACTCAAACAGGTTTGGAACAACATGGGGGTGAGTAAATGATGACCAAATTTTCATCAGGTGAACTATGCCTTTTATCATTATTTTTGTTATGTTTTCCAGAAAAAAAGCTATCCTTTTAAAGATAAATGTACTTGAGAAGCAAAATTGTGTAACATATGTCTACACACATACACACACACACACACACACACACACACACATGTCTGGTTTGCTA
>NW_015551045.1:2970641-2980553 GCF_001515605.1 Sinocyclocheilus anshuiensis
TATTTGTTTTTTTTGCAGTGTAGAACTTGGTCAGTATTTATTTTGCATTATTTTAACCATTGTCATCACTGGATTATTTAAATGGTCCAGCAGTGTAAATATGTAAAGGCACACACATTCTATGTAGTCTCTCAGTTAAAGGACTTACTTAAAATGTACCCATTCTCAGACAATCTAAAATGTACAGTAGATGAGTTTGTTTCTTCATCAGATTTAGAGAAAACATTTTTTTTTTAAATTGCATTACATCACTTGCTCAGCAATGGATGCTCTGCAGTGAATGGGTGCCGTCAGAATGAGAGTCCAAACAGCTGATAAAAACATCACAATAATCCACAAGTAATCCACACCACTCCAGTCCATCAGTGAACGTCTTGTGAAGCAAAAAACTGTGTGTTTGTAAAAAAACAAACAAATACATCAAGACATTTTTAACTTCAAACCATTGCTTCTGGCCAAAATTAGAAGTCCATAATCCATAATATCACTTTCTCTAGTGAAAAAGTGATCTGGTTTGAATCAGGAGATAAATATACAGATCAAGCACCGTTTACGAGACAAAAGCTCTAAACAAACATGTGGGTGGATTTTGAGTTGAGAGACAACAGGGGATGGACATTTTCAAGCATTTTTATGGATTATGTAATTTGGCCAGGAAGCAGCGGTTTAAAGTTTCAACGTCTTTATGATGGATTTGTTCCTTACAAGCACAAAAGGACTGGAGTGGTGTGGATTACTTGTAAATTATTGTGATGTTTTTATCAGCTGTTTGGACTCTTATTCTGACGGCACCCATTCACTGCAGAGCATCCATTGGTGAGCAAGTGATGAAATGCTACATTTCTCCAAATCTGTCCTCATGAAGAAACAAACTCATTGATATCTTGGATGGCCATTTTGGTTGAACTGCTTCTTAAATATGAGGTCATAAAAACTCCATGCATAATGCTGTTCAGGGGTGCGTTTCCCAAAAGAAATATGGTCGCACGTTCCGTCGTTACCAATAGAGTTCAATTTAACTAATGACCATAGTTAGCTAACGATGCTTTTGGGAAACGCACCCCAGAATAGTTTGAGTTGGAGTGTCACGCCACCGAACAAAAATGCGTTCCCAAAAGTATTTCATGTCAACTACCATATCATTTCATAAATTTAATTCACATACAGCATGGCTCCTCAAATCCAGTCCTGAAGGGCCACTGCTTTCAGAGTTTAGCTCAAACCATTCTCAAACTTACCTACTCATTCCTGTAACTCTGATTATGTTCCTCAGGTGTCTTTGATTATAGGACTGGAGTTAAACTCAGGCGGCAGTGGCTATCCAGGGTTGGTTTTGAGGAACCCTGACATCATTAATATAACTTGTTTGAGGGGAAATTTTGAAGCCTGCCATATGTGTGCTCCCTTTAGCAAATGAAGACCTTAACAGCCCATATGATATGACAATGAGTCATTTGGATAAGAACTCAGCCCCTGACACCAGCAAGAATCCCCATGAGGTGTCACCGTCTTCACCATGCTGCGGACTGGATGAGCTAAAGCATTCACTCGCCCAGCTAATCCAGGAAAAGCAGGAGAGCAGGGGCTGGTATGGCGAAATGGTGAAGATCCTAAATCAGCTGGTGCAAGAAAACAAGGAGGTGGCCAGCGTTCAGGCTGAGATGCTGAAGGTCCTGCGGGCCACGAGCGACCAAGGCGTGCAGCAGCTGCTCCACCTCCAGAGCATGGCTCGCCTTCAGAGCCTCCTCGTGGAGAACCACCAGGCATTGCTGCTGCAAGTGTCTCGCATTGCTACCACTCTGCAGGATTCGGCTAAGAGACAGAGCAAATAAATGCATGGGCAAAACGACCAGATAAAGCATTTTGATGGCATATTATACTTGCACTAACAAAAAGGCACTCAATAATAGTTAAAAAAAGAAAGAATCATAATAACCTATAGCTACATTAAATCTGAAATCGTATTCAATAAATGAAATGAAGTTGATGTTTTGTGTTACTCTCTCGTATATAACATCACACTTGAAAGTCCTGCTTTCTGGAATGATTTATGTTATGGTTCATCTAACCTGTTGCATGAAGAAATGTCAATAAACAAGCTACTGATGACACCTTTGTTTGGCATCAAGAATCATTGAATTAATGAGTCAACCCGTTTCATTGTTTATCTATGCACAGCATATACCTATACGCACTTTTTAACTTTTCTTGAGTTTCTCTGCTCTTCTGTGTGTCTGAGCAGAGTTTCCCGCACCAGTGATAAAGCTGAACTCCTCTCCGCTGAGTCGATCTGAGGTGGTCTGGTCAGCTTACAAACCCTTCATTCTGAGCTGCGAGGGACAAGCGGATAACATATGGAAGACAAGGCTCAGGAAACACCAGAAACACGTCTCACGAAAGACCCTCAGTGTCCAAAAGCCCACTACAGAGTACACAGGAACATACCGTTGCAGTTACAAGAATCAAAAAGACTTGTACTCAGAGATCCACATATATGTTAGAGGTATGTGCACTAAAGGCCAGTGATAATATATGTTTGGGACGGTCTGTGAAACTAATCTTTAAGTTTTGTTTTTCTTTTAGTTTTAATGTTTCTTTATAAAGTTTGACGTGCTGAATACTAAAATCCCAGTGCTCGTGAAAACTAAGAAAAAAAAAAACAAAAAAAAACTATAATTATATTTATAACAAGCTAATCTGTTATTACTTATGCAGAAAAATGTCATGGTACATGCATAATACTGAGCTAACAGCAACAGTTTAACATAAACAGTGTTCGTTGGAGAATTTTGGTCCCACAGAAAGATAAGCAGAAAGTGGTAAGAAAGAAAATGGTGCTACTGACAATCCCAATCGAGGATTGCAGATAGCTGTATAAAAGCCACATTTATTAACAGTGCTGGGGAAAGTTGCTTTTAAATGTAATGCATTACAATACTGTGTTACTCCATTAAAGAGTAAATAATTGCATTAGCTACTTTTGATGGAAATTGATGCATTATGTTACTTTTGTGTTACTTCTTGTCACCTGAGCTGGTCTTGCTTATGTATTTGCCGTACTCGCAAAGTTACTCATAGTCAGTAGAACGTCTGTTGAGCAACCATCAAAATAAAGTGTCAAATGTGTTTATAGGTAGTAGAATGTCTAAAGTGGACTATCAAAATTAAGTGTTTCCGAAACTTGTAGTTAGTAATGTAATCTAGGTTACTCATTTTAGGTAATGTATTCTGACTTCTTTTTAGATTACTTTTGGATTACTTTTTTTATCAAACTTGTTTTAAACTTACCATATTGATATAAAAAAGAAAAAGTAGTAAAAAAGTAGTAAAAAACGATGAGAGTAAAAAAACTGAAGTAGCCTATATTTCTGTTCATATTGTGAAAAGAAAACAAGTGGAAAAACATGATTTTCTGTTTCACTTGGATATAAATACAAGGTGACAAATCATTATGGTCCTATAATCATCTTATGGAAAGACCCGAGTATAGAGTAGCAAATTAATTTTATTATTACAAGAAAAAAATATCTTGATGTCACTTTAAAACAAATATCTTGATGTCACATTCGTTTTAAAACGAATCTGCATCAGTCACTGTAAATATTTGATAAGATTTCAGATATGTTACCTACATTTTCCAGTTTGGGGACAGCTTCGCAAACACATCGGGTTCATCACAAGAAGTATTTGTGCGTGGTGGGCGTGGCTTGCCACAGGAACGTCACACGTAGCACAGTCTGCCGTCAGTCACCGGCTGTCGCTAGGATACCGTGGATGCCTCCAGTTCCGGAGTTTACGGTACAAGTTTACGGTGAATCTATTTTGAGTGAGTTATGGCAAAATCGCCTGCTGAACCGGTAGGAATTCATGCTTATGTGTTCAAGACTGTTCTAGTAAACCATTTCAGCGATATGAATATGAACACACCGAGCGTGTTTTAGAATAAGCAGCCATTTGCACGCTACTGTTTGTTTTGTGATTTGTTTAACTTATTTGTTGAGGAAGAATCACGGAGATGTGCGCTTATGGATAATTTGTAACATTTAGTTATGAGTTTAGCATGTACATGACGATGGTACATCATTTAATATATTATCAGGGCAAATGTAATTATTTGCTAATTTAGTTTTAGCAAGATATGTACAGTATGTATGAATAGATGTATTTGTTTGTTTAGCTGTTTACTTTTATATGGTCTCATTAGTGTAAAATACAGAACCAAATAATTATGTAAAGTTATATATTATGAAAATTTAGTTGAATATTTGTGACAGAGTAATAATGACAGACAAATCCCAGTCAAAGAGATGAAGAGAGGGTGCACTGAAAACAAATCACCTTTTTAAAGTAAATAATTATTTTTATTATTGTTAAAAAAAAGAAGAAGAATAAATGATCAGCTAACTTTAAGAAGAGCATATTCATTAATATGGTCAAGAGAGAAAATGAAGGCTTTACCTGTTTCCCACTAATTATTGCATAACAGATAACAATGCCTTCCTCTGGACGGTGGGACTGGAACGATGAGACAAAAACCCTGGAGTTCATACGGTAAAAACTGACGATGGTGCTATGTCTTATTAACTGCTATTTTACTATGATGTTTTTAACAATCTGTCAGTGTTTGGTGTGTTTTTTTTTGCACAAGCAAAATCAGTAGTTCAGTTTTCTTTTGTTTGCAGTTTCGAAGCCAAAGAAGAGGTGAAAGAGAAGAAAAAAACAAATACATCTAAATCCCAAGGGCAGTCCAGAAAGCCTCTGGAGAAGTGGCAAACGTACTCTGTCTTGTTCACGGTGGTCATTATGCAGGATGTGTTATTCCGAGCAATTGATTTACTCAGTTTCCTTTTTCAAAGGAATACGGTGCGTCCCGCTCAACTGGATGCCTTCAAGACCTCAATAAAACGCTCACAAATGGAATGCGTCACAATTCAGAATGTTAAATGTAGGTCCATGCACTTTGCTACATAATGAAAACAATATGAGCCATGAAAAATGGTATTTTCCCCATAACTAGGATGATTTAATATACGTTTAATGTGTTACAGTGGCAGCAGTCTGTTTGCTACACAAGAACGACAGGTTTCCCATTCCTCCACGTTTTCTGTCCCTGCTAAAGTGAGTTTTATTTTACTGTGTATTTTGTTTTAGTACTGTTTGAGGATGGCTTTTACATTTTTATACATATACATCATTTTTTACTTCTTTTTTTTTTTACTCCTTTAGTTGTAGTTATATTAGTGCAGCTCATATACTTGATTCCAAGTATTTTTGTCCAAAATATTCACAGGAGCAAAGAGCTGGATGAGCTTCTTGCCAATCTCCTGCTCTACTTTTCTTGCTACTTTGAGAAGAAAGCTCTGGAGGAAAAACCAACGTTTGTCATAGCGTGAGTTTGAATTTGGAGCTGGGTTTGAAGCCATATGAAAAAGCATGAGATTATTAAAGGAACAGTGCTTAATTACTGAAACCTATTCAGCAACCTATCACAGGTCTTTTTAATCTCATTCATCTGTGACGTTTGCTTTACCAGCGGGCCGTCATTACTCAGTGACTCTGAGACGCAGATGACTGCTAAGCTGGAGCTGGCACAAAGGCAGCTTGCCGTCTGTTACTTCAGGCTGCAGCTGAAGCTGCTGCCTCATCAGCACCAAATTTCTGACAGGTCTGAACAGTGGCTGATAGCATATCTGCCATATAAAGTATGTGCATTTTTGCTGTCTTAAAATAAATATTTCACCCCAAAATGTGCTGTTTTTTATTTACCCTCAGGCCATCCAAGATGTAGGTGACTTCTATCTTCAGTAGAACAGAAGATTTTGAGCTGAAACTGTGGTTCTTGGTGATTCATAAAGTGCAAGCTATTGGTTGCACAGTTTTTGAATAAGAAAAGCATATCAAGGAACACAAAATTAATACCCGTGGCTCCTGATGATATATTGAGGTCTTATGAAGTGAAACAATCGGTCTGTGCAAGAAGCTGAAGATTATTTACAACATTATTACCTGTAATCCAGAGCCTCGGGGAACAGGGAAATTCCATTCTTTTCCGCAAACTGGTTATTTCGGAAAGGCTTGTTTCAATGAACTGGTTCAATTAAAGCACCCAAAAATGATGTGAAATCATGGATGTGAAACATGGAGGTTTTACATGTCTAAAGGTCTTTCCACACTGAGCGTGATGCGAAAAAGCGAGGTGAATCGCCGACGAATGGTGCTTTCACGCCGAACGCAAAACGATTGTTCGCCTTCTGCTAATTCACGCCTGCACGCTAGGTGGCACCGACCAGCAATGCATTTTTCCTCAGATATTTATCTCGTAAATGGATTTAACATCGTCCGCTGCTCAATACTCTCTACTCTTATCTGGGATACTCTTCTTCGATGTTTGTTTACACTGGTTTTCGAAAACGCGCCACCACTCTCACCCTTTTGTGCAACAGCAGCTGTTTCGGTCACGTGATCCTAGCTAAAATCTTACTGGACGGCCCGTGATTTCACTTTGTGAAACTGAAAAGATTCGTCGGACTGGTTCGAAAAAAAAAGAAAATTCGCATTTTCGGTGCGCGAATGTTCGCGGTCTATGTGGAAGCATCCATAGAAATCTATTGTTTTATTCCAGCGCGTCATCGCGTCCGATATTCGTTTCGCTTTTTCGCGCTCAGTGTGGAAAGGCCTTAAAGCATATAAAGTGAATAAACTAGTCTTCAGCAGCTCACCTTTTTACATAAACAAAGAGAAACCATAAAAACGGTCGTTTGGCCCCTTCATTCAAGTGTTGGGTTCACACATGCTCATCGGTCTTCTTTCCTCAGTTCAGTAACTGTTGGAGGAACTGGAGCACTGAATGAGTTCATTTATCATAGGATCAGATACACAGGTATTTTGGCTCATTTCAGTTTTGAGTGAGTGTGATTTGGTGAACTGGTTCAACTAGGTTCAAAAGAATGATTCGTTCGTGAACCAGACATCACTCCGGACCGTTTGCCTGAGGCTCTGGATTACAGGTAATAAAATAATGTTCAGTTTCTTGCACACAATGATCGTTTCACTTCATTAGGCCTCAATATATCGCCAAGAGCCACGGGTATTAATTTTGCGTTCCTTGATATGCTTTTTAATAAGACTTGCATTGTATGAATCACCACAGTTTTAGCTAAAATCTTCTTTAATGTTTGACTCAAGAAAAAAAAAGTCACCTACAGCTTTGACCTGAGGGTGAGTAAACTAACAGCAAATTTTCATTTTTGGGTGAACTATCCCTTTAATGACCAATGTGATGGATGAGAGCATGCCCGATTTATTTCAACAGAATCAGGATGTCCTTAAATGCGTCCATTGACCGTGACATGCAACTAAATGAGGTTTGTGCACTGATACCATATGTGATTCATGAAGATGCAAAAGTTAAATAGAGATCTTTGAATATCATGTATTTCAATATTAACCTCAGTTCATATATCTTTCCCATAATGGCATTAGTGTGTTTCCTCTGCCTCAGTGTCTTCTCAGCTTTTACAGCTATGCTGCATGGGTGACCTTTGAGAGGCGGGGCCTAAAGGGCATTCGGATGGAGATTGGACGCTTGTTTGGCTCAAACATGTTTAACCCCGCCCTGAATGAATCAAAAAAAGGATTGAAAGACCAGGAGAGTTCACAGAGGAGTCAGTCTAAGGTTCTGAACTCCCGACAAGCATCACTGAATAACTGGTGAGAAAGTGGCATAGTCCGACAAAAACACAGGACAACTGGGTGAAATTATAATGTAGTCTAATAATGTTTATCTAATTAACAGAAATTATTATGACTAATGCAAATGATTTCATATTATTTTGATTGATAAATATTTTACTATTAAATAATATTATATTTAGAATTGTGAATTTAAAATGTTAGTTTTAAAATATAATGAATATAATTTCAGTTCAGATTTTTTTAGCAAATATTACATTTTTAAATGTATTGTTTTAATTATGTAAAATATTGTATTATGTGTAGAAAATATTGACTGGTTTATTTTTATTTTAGATATTTTATTATTTAATAATAAATAGAATAAAATTAACACTTAATTTACTTGAAAAATGCACCCTATGTTATGTATGCATACAATAATGAAGAGATTTTAAAAGGTTCTGTCTTGCCTTTGTGAGGTGTTGCGAGTAATTTGATGTAAATTGTTCGACTTTTGTGTGCAAGCAACTTTAAGTAAAGATTTAGGCTTTTACTGTTCTGTCTTCTCTCTCATACCTCACTCTCTGTCTCTTGACCTTTAACCCAGGAAGTCAAACCGTCTTCCTCCCCTAAACAAAATCATAACCCAGCGTTCCCCGCTGATGGTCTCTCTGCTGCCTACTCCACAAGAAAAGGCCCCTCACCTGTTTGAGCGCTTCAGAGGTCCTAAAGTGCCCTCGACTGAAGACTGTGATTCAGAGGCGGTGATGGAGGAGCTCAAAGAGCAGCTTAAAGAGCAGCTGAAGTCTCTTGGGTAATACTTGATCATGCAATGGTTTAATTATTCATAAGTGCTGCATAGTATGTGACGGTTTTGTCTCTGGTGTCTGATTGTATCTATTTTGCTTTGCCTTTAGCTTTGGAATCCTCGGAAAGCCTTTGAGCCAGTTCAGCTCCGAGACACTGAAGCCTCAGGAAGGCCCGAGTGAAGAGGAGACTGAGAATGAGGAAGACGAGGGTAGTAACAGCGATGTGGTGAGCGCTGACCCACGCGTACTCATCAGGAGTAACAAAACCTCTGTCACTGGCCAAAGATCGCTCACCGCAGCTACAGACAAACGCATGCGCTCTAGCCGAGTGGACTTAGTCTCCAGAGCTACCACTGAAGCGGTGTCCTCAGACACAGAATAAATCTGAAAAACACTTATAATGTTATATCATGCCATTTTCTTTTGTGTTGTCCTGGTTATTGTCCGCTGTGCTGTACATGGGGGTTGTTGGCTATAATAATATTTAATAATGAGAAATAACAATACGGCCACTAGATGGCACTTTTCAATATTGTTATTCAGTTCAAGCCTCTTAAAGAGGTCATATGATGCGATTTCAATTTTTCCTTTCTCTTTGAATTGTTACAAGCTCTTGGTGCATAAAGAAGATCTGTAAAGTTGCAAAGACTAAAGTCTCAAATCCAAAGAGATATTCTTTATAAAAGTTAAGAGTCAACCACGCCTACCTAAAACGGCTCGTTCTAACACGCCCCCACATGTCTACGTCACGATGTGGGAAGATTTGCATAACGCCGCCCAAATGTTCACGCAAAGAAAGAAGGCGTGACTACTTTGTTTGTTAGGATGATATCCGCTTCGTCATGCCTGGAGCTGATCCGTGCTGGTTGCTGAGGGAATACATCAACTTCGCGCTGTGGATAGCCGGATCGGCTTTCACCGTGGACGAAGCGGAGTCCAGCCCGGGGTCGTCATATGTGGTTGCCGCAAGCCCGCCGGACGCTCCTTCGTCGAAATCCGCCGGCCGCGCTGTTCTCAAGCCCTCCGGCCTCCACTCACTCTAGCCCACTCTAGCTCGTTGTGAAAGCGAATCTATTTTGTTTGGTCTTCCAAAAGAGGACACGACTAGAAATCAGTGGTTAAGTTGTATTTACAACGTTAAGTTGTATTTACAACACCATTCCCCCCAAATATTCAGATGTGTGCAGCGCATTTTATGTAGGACTGTTTTCTGATCCTGGGAGAGTAGACTACAATGCCTTCTGTTCTGACTCACAGACTGTAAGTACGTTTTTTATATTTAAAGAATTTGCCACTGATGATTCAAATGCCAGTTTTGAGCAGAGTAGAGTAGTGCTTGTTGTTTGTCATTTCTCCGATTCATGCAGACATGGTTTTATGTTTACGTGGCACGATGCAACGCAACGCGTAAAAAGACAGTATAAGTCAT
>NW_015551045.1:2980786-3015451 GCF_001515605.1 Sinocyclocheilus anshuiensis
ACACCAAATACACAAAATAATGTTCTTTTTAGCAGCATCATATGACCCCTTTAAGAGTTGTGCGTCAGATTAAAAAAGTGCACCAGAAGAAAAAACAGCCATAAAAATATTATAATATATATATAATAATACAATATATATATATATATATATATATATATATATATATAAATGCATATGATGTTTCCCACTTTCACTGACATTAACCATTTAAATGCTAGTTTATTAGGAATTATTACAGTCTTGGATAAATCAGTGATTAGAAACAACATTGATTTTGATGAAGTATTGTTTTAATTAATGAATGAATTATTACATTTTTTTATGCAGTGTCAATTTTTAAAAAAACTACGATTCACACACGCACAAATTTCTCAACAAACACATACAACCACACTCTGATATACTGTACATACCACCACACAATTATAATTACATCATTTTAATTTACACAGAAAAAAGCCAGTTATTTGCTCCACAGACCAAACCTGAGAATATGGTGCTATCAGCAGGTGGAAAATAGGAATGAATTAATACATTACATACATACATACATACAAATTTTGAAGCTTTGATAACCAAATTAAAGCCTTTAACAAAGAATGCATGGTTTTATGCTTAAATGGCATTGGCATTAATTATTGCAGTTTCAATGGGTGTCAGTTTGGGCATTTTTGTTTTTAAGATCCCGAGAGTAACTATTATTTATTTATTGTTTTACCTTGTGTAAAACACATTTATGAAAAGCAATAAGGGTGTATTAGACAAATGGTTTATTAATTGTATAGCTAAGGATTAGGAAACAAGAGTTCACTTATTCTTATTCTCAATCTTATTCTCTATGACAGTGTTTACCACTTGGCCAAACTCTCTCCGATTTGTCCATTAAGGGGAAACATTGCATTGAGAATTCATTTATATTCAGCAGGTAGCTTTATTAATTAGTGAATGAATTAATACATTATTGAATAAATAAATAAATATTAACTTTTGAAATGAAAATCTATTTAATTTATAAATATTATTTATTCTTTTATTTGGAAAGTAGGGGAAGAAACAGGAAAGAGGAGACAGTCATGACCAGATTAAGAGTAGAGATGAAATGGAGAGAGGACATGATGAAAGAAATGGGAAGCATAGGAATAACAGAGGAACATAAACAAGGCAGGAAAAAGCTGCACTTTTCCTAATAAAACCCGCATTAATCGTTCGAATATGGCACGCTGCTTTGTGTAGGAGTTAATGAACTCCAGAAGATGGCAGTACCGCAGCATTACGGATGCGAGCCGCCGGTAAACTCCAACGAAGAAGAAGAACTAGAAGAACGACGAGAATTTTCCCCTCAGTGTTGATGTTGGAGTCTAGGCTGCGATGAGCGAGTTTGTAAAACCAGGTAAGAGTGTATAGAACTAATATTACATGTTTATAAAACATGTCATGTAAATCTTCCGTATGAAGTGTGATGTTCGTGTGAGTAAACGGCAGCAGAAGTTCATGTCGCTCTCATTCATTCCCGGATACATTCATTTGGAAGTTTTCTTGACATTTAAACGATGACTGTAGCTATGACTAATGGAGAAAAACCGCGATAGAACAATAACAAACCCAATACTAATTGGCTATCAAAGAAATGAGTGTTTTATGTTTGACAGCTCATGTTCTGGGACGTGGCAGCTAAAGTTACTGGTGTAGGTGCATTAAACACAACGACGAGACTGGACATACACTTCTACTAACGCTACATCTCCAGCAGGGTTGTCAGGTCATTAAAACAAAAAACACCAGGCTAACCAGCCCAATACATTTCGGCGACTCCCACCCAGGATATAAGAAAACTGGTGCTTTTAACTCCTTTTAATGTTGCATTTAAAATGCATTTTGCCCTCTATATATTTCAGTCCAAGGAAAATACATTCTAGTGTAGCATTTGTTTTACAATGTTCCATAAATAAATAAATAAAATTAAAATATACAATGTTAAAATATATATATATAAAAGTAAATAAATAAAATATTTAAAAACATCTAAATTAAATAATTTTGACCTCTAGTAGACTATTCCCTCCATATTTGCCTTTTGCCTAAATGTAGGCTAAGTTTTTTTTTTTGCCCCTGAAATACATTTTTGATTGGTTTTACATTGACGTATGGTTTGTTATGATAGGACAATATCATAGATATTGGCTGAGATACAACTACAGTATTTGAAAACCTGGAATCGGAGGGTGCAAAAAAATCGAAATTCTGAGAAAATCGCCTTTAAAGTTGTTCAAATGAAGTCCTTAGCTATGCATATTACTAATCAAAAATTAAGTTTTGATATATTTACGGTAGGAAATTAACCAAAATATCTTCATGGAACATGATCTTTACTTGATGTCCTAATGATTTTTGTCATAAAAGAAAAATCGATAATTTTGACCCATACAATGTATTGTTGGCTATTGCTACAAATATACCCCAGCGACTTAAGACTGCTTTTGTGCTCCAGGGTCACATTTATGTTTAAAATACATTTTGACCAGATTATTTTCCTCTGTATGGGCTTTCATACCCAGCTACAGTAACAATTTGTTTCCCAGAACGATATGATTTGGTTCACAAAACATAAAGCGTTCACGTCATCTCATAATTACAGTAATTCGGTTGGAGCAAAATTAAGGTTTGAATTATTTTACAGTAGGAAATTTACAAAATATCTTCATGGAACATGATCTTTACTTGATGTCCTAATGATTTTTGTCATAAAAGAAAAATCGATAATTTTGACCCATACAATGTATTGTTGGCTATTGCTACAAATATACCCCAGCGACTTAAGACTGCTTTTGTGCTCCAGGGTCACATTTATGTTTAAAATACATTTTGACCAGATTATTTTCCTCTGTATGGGCTTTCATACCCAGCTACAGTAACAATTTGTTTCCCAGAACGATATGATTTGGTTCACAAAACATAAAGCGTTCACGTCATCTCATAATTACAGTAATTCGGTTGGAGCTCTCAGAAAGTTCTGAGTAATAAACTGTCATTATTATCTTTTGGCAACCCATAGAATCTTTCACAGGAAAATGGCAAAATTTGGCACTTTTGGGGTCGTCCTGTACTTAAACTCTGAGTGTGTCTGAAAGGGCATACTCTCTGAGCAGGTACTTCTTTGGAATAAGTTAATTACTCTGCGACAGTTAAAAAAAGTACATGAATGTAATTTGCACATACTACATTAGTCTTGTTGTCATTGTAATGTATAAGAAAAAAAGTGATTTTACACACATTACACCTTCCAGTTGGAAGCATAAATGTGCTTAGGATCAGTATCACATTTTCACTCTGTTGTCTACAATTGTCTACAGTCAAACCTTTGTGATCACGGTGTTTGGGCCTAAGAGAAATAACTTCTAGATTGAGTCAAGAAAACTCTAAAGACCTTATCATCACCTTGCACACCTTTAGAAAACGTAGATGGCTAGATACGGTATGCACAGATCCGCACTCACACATAATGTTGCTTTCTGCGCAGGTAATCAGGAGCACGGGTGGAACGACCCACCGCAGTTTTCATATGGCTCGCAGAAGGATTCGGGTGGACCAAAGCGAAATATCCTCAATAAGAGGGTGCATGCACCCCAATTCACAGGTCATCCCACTGTTAAATGTTATCTACATCTATCTTGAATCATCTATTTACTGTACATGTTTGCAGCAAATGACAAAATGCATTTTTGGCAAACTGTTCTACTGTATGGACTGTATTTTCTTGATTAAGAAATGAAACTAATTCATCACAAAGTTGTCTGGTTAATCATGATGAGTTGGTTGCTTTTTTGTTTTCCATCATATTACCTCTATTAATTTGTATCGCAGAACCACCAGGTTTTTAATTTTCCTTGCTTTACTAAGTGTTATTAATGTATTATTGACATCCTAGGTACATGTACATGTGCAGATCAGACGGACGCCCCTAGGACGAGTTCAAAAACATGAATGTGGCGGAAATTTTTCTTCTGAAATGTTTAAGCATATGACCATTTAAACTCTGGAGAAGTCAGAGGATTTTTTTTCTAATTCAGAATAATAGCAAAAATGTAAATTAGCTTCTTATATGGCCTCCTTATGGGTGAATTTTGAATTAGAAAAAATGTTAGCATCTGTAAAGAAAATGCATATTAAATATTAAATCTGCAAGTGTAAAGACGAAAAAAAGAGATGCAAAAAATTTAATGTGACGTTCTGTGACGTTACAGCACTATAACACAAATTTATAAATGAATTCTAAATGGTTTATTTCCTCGCTGTAGGTTCTGGATCAGAGATGCAATCCCCACCAGTGGCGATGCCAACGCCGCCCCGGGGAATGAATCCTCCTCCAATGGACAGCAGCACCCCACCCTCTGTATGTCCCAAAACTCCCTCAGACGGAAAGATGGAGGCGGTAGAGCTGGAGACAGAGCCATCCGTTGAGGATGTGCAAGAACCACTTTATGGAGCGCTGAACGCATGCAGACATACTGTAAAGGTAAGGTCAATGTTGAAACTGGTTGAAAATAAAGTTCAAGAGCCTGTAAGTTTCAACCAGTGGGAAACAGACATAATGAAAAAAAGCATTATGACATGAAACAAGCAAGAAATATTTATGGTTTTGCACAGTTTCAGAATAAGGAAAAAGCAACACATTTTACACTAAGGATTTTATTGCGAATAAATGGAACCAGGGTTGTTATAATTTAACTAAATCTAAAACCTTAATGTTAACAATGCAACATTCCTCACTTTCATTTCATTTAAATTGATGTACTAAAATAACAAAAAATATGTATAAAATAAGATATTTAAAAACAACTAATAAATAAATAAAATGACAAAATCACACAATAGATTTACTAAGATTTTAACTAAACTTAACAAAAGCAGAAAACATAAAAATGTAAATCAAAAACATTAACAAAAACTGTAATAGTATCTCAATGATAATATGTAACACTAAGGTTACGTTTACACGACAACGATGTAGTCAAAAACGGAAACGATTTTCCCTTGCGTTTTTAAAAATTTCACGTATACACTACAACGTTTTCAAAACGATTCGCGTTTACACATATCTGCGAAAACAACCAAAAACGCTGTATTACGTATGCCAGGCCAGTAGTTGGCGCTGTCACCTTGTTACTAAACAGTACCTGTAGGGAAGTGACGATTATATGTTGTATATGATGCGTCTCCGCTGTTGGTTGTAATATTGGTAAATCCACACTTTGCTGAAGAAGCGTTAGCAAACTCTTGAGCAGCAACAACAGTACCAAGTACTCCGCCAATGTTGTGTATGTTTGTTCGTGCTTGCCTTTAAAATCGACACGTACTGCGCATGTCTAAATACCTAACACGTACTACGCACGCACATGACGTCACCGTTTTCAAAGATTCCCGTATTGGGTGTTTACACGGAAACGATAACGGTGGCATTTTCAAAAACTTGCACTTTGAAACCCGTTTTCAAAAATATGCGTTTTTGGTCCCCAAAACGCTATTGTCGTGTAAATGAACAGTCAAAACGCATAAAAAGTTTCCCGTTTTTGGCTGAAAACGTCGTGTAAATGGCCCCTAAATAGAGCTAATGGATCAAACTACATAACACACAAACATACAAATTCTCACACCTTGTAATAGGTCCAAACCTTATAAAAAATATTATAATTATTAGAGCTTTTTTTTTCTTCTTGTCATTATATTTATTTTGACTTGTGAGAAATGGACATTTATGTTCCTGTTGTCACCTTGTGTGTCATTGTTTTTTTTAGAAACAGATTTGTGATGATGTGGAAAGACGTCTGAATCTTTTTGAGGACATGTGGAAAAGTGGAAAACTTTCTCCTTTGGTTAAACATAGGATGCATAGATTGTCCCAAGGTGAGTCTTTTTCAGTCTTCAGAGTGTCTTTCACACGCACTGGTTCTGTCATAAAGTATTGCAAAAGGAGTTTGTATGTCACTATACATCTTACATCAGACCAGAATATAAGTGTTGCCACTAAGCATCTTGAGTATCAGAGGAAAAGCCCCTTTAAATTGAGTGTGTTTCACAGAGAGTGAAAATGAGGATGGAAAATTTTATAAACTAACCTTGAGAAACATAATAATCTGATTCTGCATTTCCTGATCCCTTTACGTTTTGCCAGTTACATGCAGCTTTAAAGGGGTCATATGATGCGATTTCAATTGTTCCTTTCTCTTTAGAAAATAACCATCTGATTTTTAATCAGCACATAAATGTATATACATGCACAAAACTTTATGGAACTTCTTCAGTTTGCTTGATATCAACATGCAAGTGACGCAGATCATGTGAAGCACATCTTTTTGTTTTAAAACACAAAGTAACAGTGACGTGACTGATGTATGCAATCAGGAAATCTGAGACTCTCAAGAACTGGTCACATGAGAAGCATTTTAGAGTCATGTTACTCCCAGCGATCTGTCCTGCTTGACTGCTTGTCAGATCCTAGAAGGATCTTGAAGGGATAGTTCAACCAAAAGTGAAAATTTGCTGTTAATATACTTGTCATCTAAGATGTAGGTGATTTTTGTTGTTGTTGTTGTTTAGAAGAACAGTAAAAAGATGTTTAGCTGAAACTGTGGGCCTTGGTGCTTTATAATATGCAAGTTTACAGCTGCCAGCACTGTAAGAGTCAAAAAAAGCATATGCAGGCAAGAATAAAAAATACACGTGGCTCCTGATGATATATTTTGTGGTATTATGAAGCGAAACAATCTGTCTGTGCAAGAAACTGAACATTATTTACAACATTATTACCTGTAATCCAGAGAGAAAAACATGCTAGATGTGCTTTGTTGCAGACCTGAAAAGAAAAAATTGGGATGCAGCTGATGAGATCCACAGAGGCCTGATGGTGGACCATGTTTCTGAAGTCAGTCAGTGGATGGTGGGAGTCAAGCGTCTCATCGCTGAAGCTCGGAGCCTGAACCCAGAACAAAACGACTGCACTGATCCAGGCTCATGAGGACTGTACGATGTCCATTCCTTTGAAAACCCATGCTGCATTATAGAAGTTGCCAAAGTGATTTGTGTTAACTTATGTAAAGTTTTGTATAATCCACCTTTAAAAATGTGCCCATTCCCATCTACATCATCTAATATTACTTTTTTTGTAGATCGGTGCTGGGAAAAAGTCTTTCTTTAGTCTTCATCAAAAATGGAAAATAATGTAGGTATGAAGTGTTACTACTGTATATAAAATTCTGCTTTTAAAAAGGGTGTGATTGTGAATTATTTCAGACAATTGCACAGATTATGTATATTATCTGGTATTATATATCTCAGTGGCTGTCCTTAGATCATGTTATCTTGCTGTCCATTGTGATGTGCAATAAAATAGGCAAAAAAAAAATAAAAATAACATCAAATTGTTGTAGCCCTTATAACATGCATACATTATCCATAACTCAAAACAACAAAAGTAAAAGCCTTTTTTGATGTAAATGCATTCCATGACGTGCAATAACATTTAAGCCACCACACTTAAAATGTTTAATTTTTGGTATTATATATATATACACACACACTTACTTACATATATATATATATATATATATATATATATATATGAACACTAATACAGTACTATTAAGAAGAAATACAGTTTCAGATTTTAGACCAAGTTATTAAGATAAGCAAAGAGACATTTCCTAACATCCTAACCAGTAGGTGGCACTGTTCCTAAACTGCATTGGTATATTCAGACATCAAAGAACCCATGGCACATAGGAAAGTGGAGGTTTGGCACAGATTTCAATGTGATTACTACCATTAACAAATTTAATTGGTTGAGTTTGAGTTATAGAGAGACGCTCCAAATTTAGCATGGTATAAGTTTAGACAGATGTGCTAAATTTAATAACTTTCCTCCATTGGGTTCCATAGGGTGTCGGACTTCAGACCAGGGAAAGAAAAAGAAGATGAAATATAGCTCTGAGCAGCAATTGTTGGGGCTTGAGCGCTATAGGGTATGTTTTGTAACACATTAAGCATTATACAGACAGTATGCACCAATATGAGACAATGCATGCTACATTTCAGGGCAGTCTCAGGCAATGGAGATATAACATTTTCACTGTTAACCTAGTTAATAGTGCCTACTGTTGTCTGTTTGGAAACACATTTTTCTTGCCTCCTCAGACTCGCACCTTAAACCTATATATGATGTTTTGTGAAAATTATTTATATTTCATTCAGGTGTTACAGTCTTTTGAGAATATTAGGCATACCACATCATTTAATACTGCATGCTTATTAATTTATAAGATTTCTTTCAACAACAGGAAACAAATGTATCTAGTGGAAATATTTGGTACTGCACCCAAACAAAATCTTACTGAAAGCTCATTTTTTGTGATATCAACCTCAAATTTGGAACACAACTAACCTAGATTATGGCTTTGATTGTCACATGATTTTAGACTAAAACATGTTTTGGAAAATATATTTAACATTTAAAACATTTAAAATGTAATAGTATTTTAGTGCATTCTTCATAATAAGAAATTTAAACGTCTATAACCTTTTTTATTTTTTTTGTTTTAGCAATATTCTGGCTTAAGTGGCTTCTTTAAAAAAATAGACCAAACTTAAGTCTGTACTGAAAAGCATGCCAGATTTACAACAGTTTAATTTGGAAGTTTAATTTTTAGGTCTATGCTCAAAAAGTGATTAAAAGATAATAAATGCATTATAACTATTCCAAAAATATAATTTAGTACCATGAAACAAAATATTAAATAAAATATATTATTGAACTAAAATGTAGTACATTCATTTATTTGACATTAAAAAGATTGGTCATTTTTGACTACCTCTCAACAGTACCAGAGAGTGAGTTAATATTACTCAGTACTTATTTAATTGCAATGAATAGATTTACACAACAAAACATTTGCCTGTTGTAAAAGGTGTTTTTATGCACGTTTGAGCTGACTTTTCATTGCATTTACACCATTCTAACCAGCAGACATCACCAGCATGTGGCGTTTCGAATGCTTTGAAAAAGTGAATCGTTTTGTGAAGCAATTGGT
Organism: Sinocyclocheilus anshuiensis; assembly: GCF_001515605.1. Classification (NCBI taxonomy): domain Eukaryota; kingdom Metazoa; phylum Chordata; class Actinopteri; order Cypriniformes; family Cyprinidae; genus Sinocyclocheilus; species Sinocyclocheilus anshuiensis. Next base: position 2,989,870 of record NW_015551045.1, read on the forward strand.
TCAGCTGATTCAAAGTTTTGAAAATTGCCAGTGAAACCCCGTTTCACGCTGACTTCAATAATAACATGCACTCCTCAAAACTTAATTGGCAACAAATACGCAATGACAACTACAACACTTCGTAAAGCACTTTTATTTATAAGCCCGGTTGCATTAGAGCCAAACTGCAAAAAGTACATTTTACTCAGAAAACAATATCGTACCCACCCACTTTTTGACAATAAAAACAGCATGCCTCAACAAAACACAGTATATACGTCAAAAACTATCAAAAGATGCTGTTAGGCCTTTCATAAACTGTGCTGAAACGATAAAGAAGACAAAAACATCAAAGAGGCCACAAAGCAACTCACTTTCAGTAGCCGTTTACAATGAACCACGTTACGAGAAGACATAGAAAAGGTTTCCATGCATTTGATTTCTTTCAATTCTAAATGTCTTTCTAAGGAGATAAATAATGAGGAAAAAGAAGAGGAAAACTTTGGTTCTGTATAATGACAATTGAATATTAATTCAATATTAAGAACGGATCTTTGTTAAATGTGCCACAAGTAGCCTGAAAGTGTTTCAATAGAACCAGAAAAAGAATAGCAAAGTTTACAGTTGGTTGTCTGTTGACGGCAGTGATCACACGACCCAACCGGATGAAGAGCAGCTTTTATACAGCCATGGCAAAATGTTTGATAAGCAAAAAATCATGCATACAATCATCACGTTAACATTCTTGCTTTACAAAATAAATACTAAGAATCAAGAAGCAATATTTGACAAATCCGACTAAGCTCATACTGTTTTACTAATAAAAATGTAACTGGTTTAGTAAATCTGAACACGCATTATATAAGATGCAAAAAACATTTTAATATACCTTACAAATGTTTAGATAAGACAGAGATGGATCTGAATAGCAGTCACTCTGCAGATAACAGATATTCACCAGCAATAGTCTGAATACAATATCAACAAGTTCAAATGCTAGGTCTTTTTGAGCATCACTATATAGAGTTAGCAGTGTCCACGTTCTCGTTTGAATAACTTTGATTGTTCGCGTTAATATGAATGTACATTGGTTGACCGTCACAGTAAGACTGATCAAGCAAATAGAGCATCTTAAAAAGACATCAGTAGATAAACACGTCAACACTGATTATTGAAAGCTCTCTCTCCAGCAACACGCTTCCATTGAATTTGAATAGAAGTTAAGCCCAGACATCAAACACACCCTCAAGAGCTTTTTCAAGAGACTTCCTTTTGCAATAAAAAGAAAAAATCCCTGAATCCTAAATACAAAAGGAAGAACAAATACACCAGCTCTACTGGAAGAACTTTATCAAAGTGCTCTGAGCACACCACACCAGACCCGGATCTCAAAACCCTGTACGGCAGAAAGAAATATCAAGCTCTCGCATGCATTTACTGTTCCACTGCCACCATCAGCACCGGCTTTAACTTTAAGCAACAGTTCGTTGAGTGGGTTGCTCAGCCCCCTTGATCCATCTGTTCTTGCAGTGCGGATCATGTGGGTTCAATAGATTGTGTGTGTGTTTTTTGTGCCATAGATGCAGCTTTGATTTCAAGGGCTAAACGTATACTGAAATTCACTGCTGTTCAATGTGCTTCACTAAACTCGGTAGAAAATGTTCAATGGCGATTGTCTGGAAATCGGGCAGTGGAGGACAAGCTGTGTAAGTCATTACTATATTCTTACCTAGCAGTTCTACTTTATTTCAAATATATAAACATCCATTTCAATCAGATTACATTCGAGTTTATTACAGGTGTATAAGAGAGATTAAAAGACTAGTTAATGTCTAACCGTTGGGAGAGAAAAAAATCTAGGTATCCGTGGAAACCCCTAGGAAACAGGATCTCTTTTGGAATGTAGCTGTTGTCCCAAATATCTCATTTGTGTCAAATATCTGCAAATGTAGCACTTATGGTCAAAAACATGGTGGCTAATTTTGTAAACATAATCAAGATGTTAAAAACAAAAGCATTGATACCACGCAGCAGGGTTGCAACAGCGGCTTCATCATAGTTTATCCATAAAGAAGTGTTCTGAGCAATGAGAATAAATGCTAATGTGAATGTGATGACACTGTAAACAGAGGGCCAATGAAGTTCAAGGAATGAGATGAGAAGCTGGGAGCTTGTACATCCTCAAGCCAGTGATCCTGCAACTCTGGTATTTTCAACTAAGATGGAAAAAGAAAGTAAGGTCAGTATGCAAAATGTTACAGAGCAAGTCTAAAGATGAATATTTTTTACGAATATAATTCAACACAAACACTGCCACACAGATTTTGATAACTGGACAGCTAAATAAAATGTGTGGCGTGCCAAAGAAGTAGACTAAGGGGTAATGTGGGTGCAGATGTGAGGTACATTCATATTTCTGAAATATTCAACTAATATTTGCCATGGAGAATCTATGCCTACACAGAAGTAAGCCCTGTCTAGGCGCTGCCAGTCCAGTTTGTGTCAAGCTATTTGTTAGTCTCTTAGTAAGAGAAAGATTAAATTTAGTTGCAATAAATGCTTTAACTATAGCATCAGATGACTGTTATTCTGTAGCGTGGAATTGAAGGAGACATGACGATGGCACCATTTGATCTTTGCTTGACCAATCAGTAGAAAGTTCCAGATCACATGGAAATCAAAAATCCAAGCTATTTATCCATTTCTACCCCTGGGTGTAAAAACGAAAAATCAAGACGAATTCTTGGACCAATGTAGCCTAGTCATGTAATGGATTTTGTACTACATGAAAAATGATCCACAGTTTAGCCAACACGGTGAAGAGTTTAGAAAAAAGTGACAAAAGTATTGAAAAAAAACAACAACAATTTTTGTCCCAGCAATTGCAAAAAGCTGTAGTCTTAATGTAAATTTGTTATGTAAAATAGTATAACATTTTAAGAAATATGGTTCTCTCATGACAACTCTCGGAGTACCGAGACTTGCTACTGCCAATACATCCACAACATGCTGCTGTGAGCATGTAAGAAATATTGCTGCTGCAAATATAACACATGAAATAACCCCCATATAGCATACATGAATCACCTCGTAGCAGATCTATACAGGTGGAGCTGGGGAAAGTGGAGGGTTTCTGAAGCAAGCTGCAACTGCTCATATAGCACTAATCATATATTTGAATGTTGAGCAGCGAGCTCATTGGCTACCGATACAGGAGAGAACCAATCAGCAGTGCCATGTGATAATGATGTCATTAGGTCAGATTGAGTTAGACCTATCAGACTGCGCCATCTAGAGTTTCATGCCAGAACTCTGGATTTACATTTATTGATTCTTGAATCTGCCTCTGCAATCATCAAATTCACGTATAATAATAAACAATAATAATTCAGTTTTAGATTTGTTACCTGACTCTCTTATTTAGTGATGGCAGATGGAGAGCCTGAGCGATGGAAGTGGACTATCTGCCACTTGCCGTCTTTACGATGCCAGATCCGTGTCTCCTCTGACTGGGCAGTGCATGGCATTCCGTTTGTGTCGAGATACTGCGTGATACGAATGTAGGCGATGCAGGCGGCCTCCTCGCCGATCAGGTGGATATGAGGGTTCAGGATAGTGGTGTGAACCGGCTTGCTGTTCTTCGACCACACTGTTAAAAAATAAAATGTAAAAAAATCAACTTTTCATAAAAATATCTCTAGGTTGCTATAGAGGTGCCGCAATCAAAGTAATGAGCAAAATTTCTTCCAGTAACATTAATAGAACCTTTGTTCACAGTTAGCGGGTCTTGAATAATGTTCTCAAAATGTTAGCACAAAAAACATCATTCATAAAACTTTTTTTTTTCTGAACCCATTTAGTTGGTCATTCATCTAATGTTTTTTTAAATGTTACCATTTACTACTTGTTTTGAGAAGATTCCAAATTAATGTTCCTATGTTTACAAAATAATAATAAAAAAAATGGAGCATTCCGTTAATTTCCTCTGAAATTCAGATTGTTTTTAATGCATGAAAAAAATTTTTTTTGAGTGTTCAGAGAACTTAATTGGAGCATTAGCAAAACATTCTTAGAATACATTTTTGTTAGTTGGGATAGTGCTTCCATGTGCTACCTCTCAGCCAATTTTTGCCAAACATATTTTTAAAGAACATATGATACGACCAATAGAAACTGACAAAATAAAAACATGGCTTGTAATGCACACAATCTGTGGATGACTGTAGTTTACCTTTGAATACGATTGGTACAACATTGAAGACCTTATTTTAGAAACAAAATTTTGGCCTATATCGTTTAATCTACACTTTAAGAAAAAGGTCGGTTGAAAAATATGAAAAATACATATGGAGGATAATGTCCTGGCAGAAAATTACCCATACACTGACGTATAAAAATACGTCACTCAATATGTCACTTGCTGTTTCTTTTTAATTCATTGTTGTTTACTAACATTTTATCAGTGAAAATTGTTTCTACACCAGTTTTTTCAGTGTATGCTAAAACACAATGCAACGTATAATTTAATAAAATTTATTAAAAATAAAACACCTGTGAGAAATCAAAAAGGAAAATTCCTTTATATAAACTGTACACTGAGCTGTTTTTATTTATTTATTTATTTATTTATATATATATATATATTTTTTTTTTACTTTTCTTAGAGTGCATAACTCATTCATTTATGTAAGTTATAATAAATGCCTATATCCTTAAAAAAACAACAGTTGCATTTAACAATTATTTCAGCTATTGAATCTGTTTGGACATGGCGAGTCATTTTAATTCTAGAAAAAATGGCCTCTATAACTCAACAAATGGTGATACAGTATAGGAAGTAAACAAAAGATGAACAGGCAGCAGAAAGGAGCTCCCCTGTCATCAGCTCCATGTCTTTGCTGGACATTTTCGTATTTTTCTGTATTGTTTTGAACAAATTAATCCCAAATCATTTTCTGGATCTCACAATTAAACACCACATCACATTCTGCTTTAACAACTTAGAAACGTCACATATTTTGGATCAGACAATATCAAATATTTGCATATTTTCTGTATAAAAACCGTTCCTGGTCTTATATAAATCAGTGTTTGACACCAGTATGAAATATAATGCTAATCACTGACAATCTTTCTCACAAATCTGATGTTTTTCTCACAATTGTGAGTTTATATCTCGCAATTCTGAGAAAAAAGTCAGAATTGTGAGATATAAACTCATAAATCTGAGGAATAAAGTCAAAATTGTGAGATATAAACTCACAATTGTGAGTATTAAGGTCAGAATTGCAAGATGTAAATACGCAATTCTGGGAAACAAAGTCAGAACTGCGAGTTTACATCACGCAATTGCTAGAACAAAGCTGAAATTACCTTGTTTTATTTTTTCATTCAGTTGCTGAAATGGGATTCCATAGCTACTGATATTCAACCAGCATTAAAAAAGTCTTGAGGTCAAATAGCATTAGGCAGAAGCTAATTGGAATTTTGCTTTTAATTGTTAGAAATTAGAATACAGGTACACATTGCATCTTACAGTTTTCAAAGTAAAAGCGATGGAAATCCAGCCCCTCCACCAGGTTTCCCAGGGCCTCAGGCTCAAACGCCGTAACACTGGGATCACACATCTTCCTGCACACAAACATAATATATCATAATAATATATTGACAATATCATATTGAAGGTAATCTTGACATTAACTTATTGGTCTCTGAATATCTTCACAGGGAAGAACCTTTTCAGTGAGGGTTGGGGAATTTTCTTCCTTTTCAGTTTCTATTGATTGTGGAGTTCCTCAGGGCTCCATTTTGGGGCCTATTCTGTTTTCACTATTTTTTGCTGCCTTTAGGCCTTATTTTTTTTAAAACATAGTATGTCTTATCATCTTTATGCTGATGATATTCAGATTTATTTTCCTATTAGATCTGGAGGATCAACTTCTCATTCATCTTTGTTATTATGTCTTGAGGAGGTGAAGGGCTGGCTAGAGCAAAATTGCCTACAGCTAAATGCGAGTAAATCTGAAGTTATCATTTTTGGGCCAAATAAGGTTGACAGTGACATAAATGATGTTTTAGGTACATGGACAACAAATGTGCGGTCCCAAATAAGGAATCTGGGTATAACTTTTGACTCAGCTCTAACGTTTGATCATCAGATTAAATGTGTGGTGAAAAGTTGCTTCTTTCAGTTGAGTATTATTGCAAAAATGAAATCCTATTTGTCTGTTGCTGACCTTGAGATAGTGATTCATGCATTTATTTCTTCCCGTTTGGACTATTGTAATGCACTTTTTTTTGGGAGAAAGCTAATCTCTTATTTCAAAGTTCCAACTGGTCCAGAATGCAGCCCGCGAGGCTCCTTACTAGTACAAAGAAAAGGGAGCATATTATTCCAGTTTTGGAAAAGCTACATTGGCTTCCAGTTAAATATCGGATTCAGTATAAGGTGTTACTGTATGTTTTTAAAGCTGTCCCATGATATGGCCCCAGAATATATTACGGACTTGATTCATATGAACTCTGGTAGATCTCAAAGAACATTTAACTGCTTACTGCTCTCAGTTCCAAAAACTCGCCTGAAAACTAAAGGGGATCGCGCATTTTCGGTCGCTGGTCCAAGACTGTGGAATACCCTTCCACCTGACATCAGATCTGCACCCTCAATTGATGTTTTTTAAATCTCACGTGAAAATATACTTGTTCTCTATGGTTTTTAATTGTTGAATTTTGGAAGATGTAATTTGTTCTGTTTTCTGTTTTTGTTTAATTTTATTTTCAGTGTCCTTGTATTGCTGTGTTGCTGTACAGTCCTTTGGTCTACTTTGTAGTGGAAAGGGCTCTATAAATAAAGTAGACGTGAGACATTGTTTTCCAGATAAAAATTCTTTATTGCATGCCAGGATGGTGAAATATAACTACTTTAATTTGATTATTTATCCTAGGAAATATGAATTATTTTGATGATAGCTGGTTGAGGAGCTCTTTAAAACATTATTTTATGATCAGCCTAGGAAGCCAGGCACACCAGCATTCAGATAGAGAGGAGATGCGGAAATGAACAAGTTTCCTGTGAGGAATATCTGGAATGATATCTTGTTCCTGATCAGGTTGTGGCTAGAGGGGATACAGCTACGGCCAGAAACTAACAATAAATCAAAATTTCCACCTATTAGATTGTGTTTTATTAATGTCTACACCTACCCCAACCCTAAACCTACCCCTTACAATAATGCAAAACCAGTAATTATTGTTGAACAGGGTGACAACAATGACGCTATATTGATGTGTGCATGCCCAGTAGCTGCAGCTGTATCCCTTCTAGCCTTAACACTGATATGGAGGCCATCTGCTCCATCTGCAAGTTTTATGACAGCACCATCTACTGTTCACGAGACTCATTGTCCTAAAATCACAATGGCTCGATAGATTCTGCTGAATCAGACCATATCAATGCTTCTCAGCCATTTTGTCTCTTCACCATTATGAATCTTAACAAACTACAACATCTTTTTGAAACTTGCTGTGCATCCTTGGCACTGCTCTCCAAAGACCTGAGAATTTGGGGAATGGCACCACCTAGCGATCAACGATTGCAATTGTTTTTTTGCCATTACTCTTACACATTTTGTCCAGTTTTTACCAAATGTGATCTTCAGGTCATGTCTGACAAATCCTACCAAGTTAGCTTTTTTGCAGTCAAATGTATATAGATATACAAATGGTCCAGTTTTGAAGATCTCAGTTACCTTGGGACTATTTAACCATGGGTAAAAGAAGGAGAACGTTTATATGCAGACAAGAGGCAAAAAGAAAATAACAATGGCTGACTCTCCGCTGGTGTCATACCGCAACCATCCAGTGAACTTTACGTAATGCATTTGGACAGGAATTCTGCCTCAGAGAGACTTTAGTTTTGCAATCCGCCCCAAATTAGTTTAAGATAAATTGCACAAAAAATACATTTAAAAAAAAAAATGAAGTAATGCCCATTCACACCAAGAACAATAACTATATTTGCATCCATGCCAACACATAATAACATTCTGTTTATGAACTGCAGTTTGCATGCACTGCAGATTGGCTGTCAATGATTTAATCACTCATCAGCTGGAAAAACAATCATTCTGTAAATGATTACAATGATTTCATTCCACTCTGTCATTATCGTTATACAGTAGTTGTGGTGTGGACCCCATTCTCATATAATGAGAACGATTAGTAACACTTCATAGTTATAGTGATGTGAACAGGACTTTACAGACGATAAAGAAAACAAGTGTTACAGCTGTTGCTAGTCTCCACTAAAATATATTAATATTTATAGATTAGCAAATGTGGATGGTGAAAGACGAATGGTCCCAAACTCACGTGTAATTCTCAAAATCTCCATTGCTGATGGCTTCAATGAGTTGCTCAGTTACTTTGATGATTTCTTGCTTCCTCACTGCAAAGATAAAGATTTAGAAGTAATTTCAGGGGATCAGAATGTGGTAAATTTGTCTATATATGTGTCACTTTTAATTGTTATTTTCCTTGAGATTGACTTATAATGTTAGTGAAGTTTAATAAAAGTACCTGCGAAATAAATAATTGCGTAACCAATAATGGTAAATAAACGTAACATCAGAATGAACAATCCTGTGCTTAATTTAATGGAAGTTTATCCAAAAATTAAAATTTGCTGTTAATTTACTCACCCTCAGGCCATCCAATATATAGGTGACTTTTTTTCTTCAGCAGAACAGTAAAGAAGATTACTGCAATTCACTTTGAGAGTCAAAAAAGCAAATACAGGCAAGACACAATTAATACCCGTGGCTCCTGAGAATATATGGAGGTCTTATGAAGTGAAACAATCGGTCTGTGCAAGAAGTTGAAGATTATTTACAACATTATTACCTGTAATCCAGAGCTTCAGGCAAATGGGGAAGTCCGATTAGTTTCCGTGAACTGGTTCTTTTGGAAAGTTTGTTAAATTAATTGGTTCACTAGTCCGTTTACGTAATCATGCAATGACGTCACATATGCACAATTATATTATTAAAGCACCCAGTAATGATATGAAACGTGGATGTTTTGCATGTCTAAAGCATATAAAGTGAATGAACTCCCCTTCATCAGCTCACCTTTTTACATAAACAATGTGAAACAACAAAAACGTTCATTCAAGGGCTCAGTTCACGCATTAGCGGCTCATCGGTCTTCGGAGTCGATCTGTTTCCTCAGTTCAGTGACTGTTGGAGGAACTGGAGCACTGAATGAGTTCATTTATCACATGATCAGATACTCTGCTATTTTGGCTCATTTCGAGTCGGAGTGACTGTTAGGAGTCTGAAAGTGAGTTTTGATTGAGTAACTTGTAGATCTGTGCTGTTTGAGCCGTGAACTGTTTCAGACGATTCAGTCCGATTTGGTGAACTGGTTCATCCAGTTCACTAAAAAGAACCGGTTCAAAAGAATGATTTGTTCGTATACCATCTGACTAGAGCTCTGGATTACAGGTAATAATGTTGAAAATAATGTTCAGTTTTTTGCATGTTCCTTCATAAGGCCTTAGCATATTGTCAGGAGCCATGGGTATTAATTTTGTGTTCCTTGATAGGCTTTTTTTTTCATTCTCAAAAACCAGTAGCTGTTGACTTGCATTTTATGAATCACCAAACACCACAGTTTCAGCTAAAAACTGTTCTACTGAAGATAAAAGTCACCTACCCTGTACATCCTGGATTTCCCGAGGGTGAGTAAATTAACAGCAAATTTTCATTTTTGGGTGAACTCTTCCTTTAATTCAAATGAACATGTCGTTGACAGGAAGCTCCTGCTATGGTGTGTCAGAAACTGGAGGAAATGTGCAGTGCTCTGAATCCCTAGAACCAGAAAAAGACCAACAGACAGACAGTCTCACCTCTAGTATCCTCATCCTCAATTGTGGTGCTGGTACTCTCTGACGATTCCTATAAATGACACATTAAGATTCAGGATTTTTATTGGCCAAGATCACATAAAACATGATCAGAGTTGACCGGCTGGGCCTTCAAGAAAGAAAGAATTGGTGAAAATCAGAGGATTTCAAGTCAGCAGCTTCGGTCCTGCAACAATAAAGGAGTCAGATCAACATCCGATTTACAAATGTGATGTAACATCAATAACAGAAAAAAGAAAGTCCAGCTCCATGGCAGCCATGTTTTGCTCATTGTTGGGTTGCGGCCTTTAAAGGTTGCCAGTTTGTGGCAGATTGTCAACAGGACGGAGCCTGTTTCACACTCACCATCAGCTGGGTGCTGGAACTGGACTTCCTTTTCTGGAAGAGAAATGAGAAGAGGTTAGACAGGAACAAACATTATGAGATGGACAGAGGGCGATGAGAGGAACAGCTGTGATTCCGAATACTGTACGTGAATAATTTGTTCTTGCATCAACAGTCTACAACAGTATTTCTCTCATGACAACTCTCGGAGGGATTGGCATGGTAATGTACAAGACAATGTTAATGTATTTGGTCTTGGCGGAATAGATCTGTTACGCTGCTGCTTCAATCCACCTTATTATTATTTTTCTTGAATGGCTTATTGTACCAACCTACCTGATCTCACGAAACTGTGTGTGTATATATATATATATATATATATATATATATATTAGTGCTATCAAACAATTAATCACATCCAAAATAAATGTTCTTGTTTACATAATATATGTGTGTGTACTGTGCATATTTATTATGTATATATACATGTGCATCTCAATAAATTAGAATGTCGTGGAAAAGTTCATTTATTTCAGTAATTCAACTCAAACTGTGGTGTTTTGAGTTGATTAGCTGATTGGCATGTCAGCATATTCTAATTTGTTGAGATAGTGAATTGGTGGGTTTTTGTTAAATGTGAGCCAAAATCATCACAATTAAAAGAACCAAAGACTTAAACTACTTCAGTCTGTGTGCATTGAATTTATTTAATACACGAGTTTCACAGTTTGAGTTGAATTACTGAAATAAATGAACTTTTCCACGACATTCTAATTTATTGAGATGCACCTGTAGATACAAACACATGCATGTATATATTTAATAAAAATATGTTGTGTTTATATGTGAAATATATTTATGTATAATATAAAATATAAGAATATAAATTTATACATGTATATACATGGAAATATTTTAAAATATATATATATACTCTATGTGTGTGTATTTATATATACATAATAAATATACACAGTACACATACATATATTATGTAAACAAAAACTTTTATTTTGGATGCAATTAATCGCAATTTATCGTTTGACAGCACTAATATATATATATATATATATATACACATTTTGCATGAACTATACCAACATTTATACCAAAATATTTTGTAGCAAATTTGATGAAAATATTACATTGGCCAGGATACAAAATCAACATCTACTATATTCTATATAATAAATGTCTTGTCAATAAAATTATTTTATTGTTGGTGTTAGTTTCTTGCTCAATAAACTATGAGTTTATCTTGCATTGATTCTAAGCAATGTACATCTATCTTGCTTTGATTCTAAGCAATGTACTTTTAATAATGTTTGATTTATTTATTGCACGTCTGACGTTTGCTCATATGATGTCAACCAGTCTCAGTGTTTGTGCTTAATATAATTATTATTTGGCAGAAAAAGTGGTCATTTTTAAATGATGGAAAAATGAATCTTCTTATTACAATATAGCCTTTGTTTGGCAACAAACTTTACACAAATTGAACAAGAAAAAGTTGTTCATTATGAGGATATCTATTAAATCATATAAAATATTTGTGTTTGAGGTTTATTAAACCATTAACAAATATATAAAATGTGATGGTGGCTCCCATATTTTTTTTCCCTGCATGTCAAGAGTCAAACACGTCAACCACATTTCATTCGGATGGGCCTTAACCGGTGTAATAGCAGCTGAAGTTTGACTGGCAAATGGCTGCCATGTTTTATAAGCTGTGCAACCATTCTCAAAGACAAAGATGCTAGGTTTTACAAAATTATCCCAATGATATACAAAACTGGTCAAATATTTCACAGACAAAAGTTATGTTTTAGTTTTATTTCTAGTAATATTTAAATATTTACTTAAAAATGATATCTTGCAGACGTAACATTTCAACATTGTAAAGTATATAATATTACAATATTAAATCAAAGACTGGCTCTATCCACAGAGGTCCAGATATCCACTGACCCTATAAAGGACATACTAAATATATAATATTTGAAATTGTTGTGTTGTTCACTGTAGTGCCACCGACTGGCTGATCGACATGAGTAGCAAGCGAAATCGCTATCAGCAGATAAGAGCTGCCACAATCGCAGTTATCCAATGAGGACAGGACTTGCTTATGATATGGCAGATATAGTACGAGTAGGATGCTATTCCAAAATGAGCCATGGTGTTTTGTTCTTGTGTTTTCAAAGAATCGGTTGTTTGAATGATTCAAAGACTCACTCACAGATGCACAAAAAGACTGAACTGGTGAACTGTTGTCTATAATAATATAATATAATATAATATAATATAATATAATATAATATAATATAATATAATATAATATAATATAATTAGGGCTGTCAAAACGCATTAATCGTGCAATAAATGTTTTCAGTTGACACGTTAAAAATATTTAACACAATTAACGCAGCATCCATTTTTTTCCTGACATCCTTTGGCTAGCATTACAGTTGTTACAGTAGTAAATGCAGTTGCTGACAAACATGATGCAGGACGACCGTGATGCAGTGTTAATTTTGACAGCAAATTTTGATTCAGTTTTAGTCATAGTCTTTTGACTAAAATGCCATTTAGTTTTAGTCATATTTTAGTCATCTGAATTGTTTTTAGTTTTAGTCTAGTTTTAGTCGACTAAATCTACAGTAAATTTAGTTGGCTAAAATCTAATGGGTTTAGTTACAGTGTAATGCATTTATTAAGCATTTCTTCATTATATAGGTTTGATATTAAGGTTTTATCATGATAGACACCGATTTTAACTGCGGTGACACACAATATGCCTTTATGTTAAAATTAAATAAAACCACTTCTCATAAAGAACAAGAACATGGTCTTCTTTTTAATGAAATACCAATAATTATATAGGCTAATTATGCATCCTTTATAGCAACTTGTTTACCATATTCTTCATTCTTTCAAGCAGACGTATTTATTTCTATAAATAAATTTAGATAAATTTTTAGGGCTACGAAAGTTTTTCAGTCAAGAGCAGTGAGTGATTTTCTGTCTTTATTTTGTTGCTTGATTAACATCAATGACTCGGACAATAGCACGTTCTCCCTGCTGTTTACGTTCACTTAGGACGTAATCAACTGTGTTTACGTGAATACTCGTCAAAACAGACAATTCGACATCATTTTGTGTGTAATTCTCCGTTCATGTGACGCGAAAGAGTACTCGCGCACTGTGAGACGAGCTTTCTGTGTGTGTATGCTTTAGTGTCTGCGCTCAGAAAACCAGACCGTATTGAGTTCTCTCTTGCGTCGTCAGATTTATCTATATGTCTGTTCTTCTCTTACTCCCACGTTTTATGAGACGTGCAGCAAGAGTATTTTAGCTTATGTCCCGCTGGTTCATATGTACGCATCTAACCTCCTAATTATGCAGCAGATTCGTTCTGAATGAATCTCTTCCCAAATCGTCCCTCCCTAACATTTTCGTCTTGTTTTTATTAGTTGACGAAAATGTCAATAAATTTGTGTCATAGTTTTTGTCATTCAAAACGAGTTTTAGTTCGTTATCGTCTCGTTGTCGTCAGTGAAACAAATGTCGTTGATGAAAATTATGAGGAAAATTATTCGTCAACGAAATTAACACTGCCGTGATGTTGCCTGTTATAGAAAGCAGCTATGCAATTCTATTATATTTTACACAAGAGTTGAAGAAGTCACTAAAGAATTGACATTCACAGCAGAAAAGAGATCACTTGCTTCTTTTCTGAATGAGTCAACTTTCTGAACTAATTGGCTGAATGAATGACTCGCTTAATTAAGATTGTGACTTACCACCACCTACTGGTAGTTTAAGTAGTTTAAAGGGATACTCCACCCCAAAGTTTAATCAGAGTATAAAAATTATAATCATCATCATTTCATATTTTTATTAATTATTATCATTTATGCAATGCTGAATCAAAATATTTCTTTCTAAAGCTACTTTTTGTAATGTCTATTCAATGATTTACTCGTCTAAAACAATAATGACTATCTTTCGGAGAGTAAATTCTCAGTGAAAATTGATGTGCAAGATTAGAAAATGTAATTGCTTGAAAGCCCTACATATAATACATAACATAATATACAACATAAAGTTTGTAGTGTGCAAATAACAGACTTAAATCCAAAGAGTATCAATTAAAATCATTATCTGTATCAATTATCTGATTTCCACCCTACCTTCACACCATCTGTCTTCTTGCTGATCCCACTTTTTCCTCCTGAATGAGAGACAAAGAAAAAGAGCGAAATTGCTATAAGAAAGGGCACAAAAGCCCAGAAAAGCATAGTGAGGGGCATAGCACTGCTCGGCTCTCCAGCTGGAGTTGGGCTCTGGAGCATCTGTTGACTTTCTAAAATAGGGGTTGGGAGTTTCCAGCATGCATAATCACATACTCCCACACTCCAGGAAGGCTTCGCTTTTAAAAGCTGCTCTGAACAAACAATCAGGAACAGTGAGCAAATATCAAATGTTAAAAAATATCTTCATTAAAAAATATGAATGCATGTAGATAAAAAAAAAAAAAAGCATACAAGAATTAGTCCAAAAATAGAAGATGCATTACTTTTCATTATTTTTATTAAAAACCTGTATCACAATTTAAATGTTCACATAATAATGGACAAAAAGAGTAACTAAAACCTAAAAGTGCACTGCTGACTCAAGCCGGTATGTTTCCGCTGGACATTATCTTAAAGCATTTAGTGGAGAATGACCACTCTGGGTAAAAATAGACAGGATGTGATGAATGATCAAGAGTGTTTGGGAGTGATAGAACGGCCTGTGCAAAAGCTACGGCTGCTACACTTGAACAGGTGGAGCAATCTATTTTAGATCAGTCATTGCTGACCTTTTACAGACCCTCACCCGCATGACACCCACACGAGGAACAGAATTTTTAAAAAAGAAAATAGGATCAGATGCCCCGAGTCCATGATCTCCTACCATTTGAAAACATTTTTACTGACATGCATGGTGCCTACATAAAAATAAAATAAAATAAGATTGTATATCTAGCAAATGCAACTTCATTTCAACAGTGTGGGCTTATGAAATGAAACGATCGGCCTTTACAGGAAACTGAACATTATTTATCAACATTATTAGCAAAAAAATCTTCTTTACTGTTTTACTGAAGAAAAAAGTCACCTATATATTAAGGTCAAGTAAATTTACATTTTTGGGCGAACTCTCCATTTAAGGTGCAGCTACATTTACCTTTGTAATGGCGAAATTACGTGGGCAAAATCTCAATCAGAAGGCTCAAGTTTTTTGTATTTTGGACATGCTTTGAACATTCAAATTCGCTGCATTTACCAACGGACAATGGAAGGAATTTCATCAAAGCTTCACTAATGTGACCTAAAAATGTACCTAAAGAACAACTGCATCATCTTCATCTTGCAAATGCAAACTGTCCATGGTTTGGGCCATATATCATCTTTGCGTTATGAATGCTGAGAGAATTATACATGCTGGAATTTTAAAGCCTTGGCCAGTGGCAAAGGTCTCCCATGTTGTGTCTTTAAATCCTGACACAACCAAGTGAAGTACAAACCTGTCAAAGATTTACATCAAGAACGATAACTATAATAAAGATAAAAAATAATCACAAGCATCCACAGCAACGCTAGATTCTGTTCTGTTCATTATAAGCATGGGGTAGCTCTGAACGTTCAATGGACCCACATTGTGGAACTGCTGTGACCACTCATATTGAAATAAACTAACATTAAAGTAGACTGATCTCTCTCTAGCCGAATCAGAGTTTACACAGTAAGGTGCTTATATAATAAAACTTGTGATCATTCACTTCAGTTTTCGCCCACTATTGTTCTTCGCTGATGAATTCTTGCCATGCTTTTTGTCTGCAGTCATAATCCTAAAGACTGTTGTTCTTAAAACACCAAACAACTGGGCTGTTAAGGTTACAGACGCTCCTGCTAAACAGGCTTCTGTGATTTGTTATTCTGACTTGTACTAAACACTGCTGAATTCACAACATAACATGTCCTCAATTATAGCCTACAAATGATATTAATCCCTACAATAATGTGCATTTACATTATTTTGCCCAACCCTTCTTAAGCTAAATTGGGTAGGATGACATGGCTTGGATAGACGTGCCAATACTTTGAATTTGTTTTATCAAATTTCCAAATGCTTGCAAATGCCAGACTCATAAGCATCAACCATCTTTCAGTAGAAGGTGTCAAACACAACTTCACAGAATCATCAAGACTCTGTACAAACCTTCAGTGCACCGTGAATCCAAACAATTCCAGTGTAAAATAATCTGTGGTTCCTGATCAAGACATACTGTACTCAAGAAGATTAGATTAGATTAGATAGATCATTAGAGTTACCTGAGAAGTTTCTGGTGACCAGCATAGTAGTGAGAATAGCACCCTTTAAAAAAAAACAACAACAAAAAAACAGAGGATCTTTTAGCAAATATTTCTTAGTAATAACGGTGTATTGCTATGCAAAATTCAGAATTGATGAACTGGCTCCCTTTTAGTTCATTCGTTGGAATTTGAATTGAATCTACACCACAGGAAATTTAAATGGAATGACAGGAAGAGGAATTAAAAATATTTAATTCATTCAGGAAAATTACGTGTTCTTCCACCTTGGTACATAAATGTTTTATTTCACGAATAAATACGGTGAATGTTATGATGTACAAATTTTCTATCTGTCCTTAAGGTCTTTAAACTTTATTTTACCTTTTTATTTATCTTTTTCAAACAAACATTTGTCAAACTAACATTCAAAGTTTGTCTTTTCTAATTAGAAATGAATGAATAAATAAATATCTATTTTTACTCCAAACATTCAAATTCGAATTGCAGTTCTGCATCTCGTTTGCTACTTCTGTTCAAATTCTGGAACGGAATTAGAATTCAAAAGGCATTCTTGATTCAGTTCAGTATGGTGTACAACTGTGATTGTTAAGGACTCCAAATAGCCTGATTTTCACCCATAATTTATTAAAGTGAAGTGTGACACTCGAGGCATGATTATTATTATTATTCATGGAACAACTCTTGTGGGTTGTCAACCTTTAAGTTACCAGCCCAGAACTTTAAATGCAACTCACAGAAGAGCTTCTCACAACCGTATACAAACTTACCTTGAGCTTTCTTCTAGCGTTGAACTTCTTCAAGCATTCGACAGTCTCCTGTCTGTGCATGCAAGACGCAACAGTGGAGCGATGCTAAAAGAGGTGAAACGAGAGGTTATTTGGAGAACATTAGTTCTGCAGACATTTCCAGAACATGTAATCTCTATATAATAAAAGAACTTTGAGAAATTTGATAAATATTTACTCAAGTATAGTGAAACATGAGCAGAGCAAATTAATGTGTACAGTAAAGACCTGTTAACACACAATGAATGCTACAGTAACTATAAAGATAATTATAACAACAACTAGGGTTCATTCATTTGCTGACTAAATGAACTGAATTCAAATGTACATATAAGTGATCCAAAGCAATAATATATTAACTAGGCCCTAAGATAAAACACGTATGGAAGGACAGAAATGGCGTTTCAGTTGTGAACTCACTGAGATCCATGGGTGCTTGAGTGCCTCCGCAGCAGTGATGCGTTTAGATGGGTTGATGGTCAGCATCTTATTAATAAGATCTTTCGCCTCAGGGGTGACTGTGTCCCACTCAGGTGAAGGAAACTGTGGGTGTAACAAAGTGATCCAAGTGTGAATCAGACATCCATTAGCACTTCTGGCATTGTCATCAATATTATATGAAGGATGCATAAACTGACATCATAGGCGCCAGCTTTAATTTGTTGATAGAGTCTATGCTGGTCTTCATCCCAAAAGGGTGGGTATCCAACCAGCAGGATGTAGAGAATCACACCTAAAGGAAATGAAGTTAGGAGAAATTATTTCCCAATACTCTTAACGAATTAACAACTTTGATCTGTGCAATACTCGTGCCATTGTGCAAGCTAAGGGAAGACCAAGGAGTGCTATAACTTTTATTATTAGTATGCATTTACTTATTTATTTATTTGACTATGTGTCTCAATTGTGCAGTTGTGGTTTTTCTGTATTTTGAAAATGCATTCGCGGGAAGGATTACAGAGCTATATAGGTTGTGATTTTGGACTACTTTTACAATGTACCACGGCTGCTCAAACATTTATCTGTAAACATATATAAAAAATAGATAATTTTACTCAAATGTATTGATCCTTGAAATACAGAACATAGAATAAAACAAATAAAAACATTTATTTCACAGCTGTAGAGGAAAAAACTGGGTATGTTTTTATTCCTTTTGGGTGAGTTTTGAGTCAGCTTTGGGCTGGAAATGTTTCTGGGAGCTGGCAACCCTGCATTTAACATGTGCATTAATAGAGTGCTGGTTCTTCCATTCTGCTCTTCTAAATACTGACTGCAGAGATTTGCTCCCATTTAGACACAAGAGCATCAAGGCACTGATGTTGGGTTGATGTGGCTTGGCTTGATGATGGCAAAATGTGTTCCACACCAGACTCAGTAAACCATTTCTTAATGGATCTCACTTTGTGCACAAGGCTTTTGTCATCCCAGACCAGAAAAGGACCTCCTCAAACTGTCGTCACAAATTGGGAAAACCCTTTTCTCTAAAATGTCACAGTGCATACTGTTCCTACACAAAATGAAAGAGTGGATCTGCATGACGAGTGGATTAGTGATCACATTTGTAATGTAATTCTACCTTAAAACACATACGACATTAACACATATCAATGTTTGATGCAAAAATATGAAAAAACTAACCACATGCCCACAGGTCTACAGCTTTTCCATAGGGGTCCTTCCGTAAGACTTCTGGGGACAGGTAACCAGGAGTGCCAGCAAACCCTGATGTGATGAAAAAAAATCATAACTTTTATTTGAGTCTATATTTATGACATTGAAAATGAGCTAAATGTGAAAAAAGACAAATAAAATGTGATAATTACATCTGTACTTAAATAACAGAATTCACAGATACACTAGTATAAGAACAACTTCAGTCACTCTTAAGGACCCCATGAAATCAATACCTGGTCTGGAGATGGTTTTGATCAGGGTTAGAGATCACAGACTGAAATGATCTGATCAATCAGCTTTGAGCAAATTTATCTTTCTTGAGCCAGAGACACAGGGGGAGTGACTTTATGGTGTTAAAGCTGTTCAGTTAACAACATTTAGAAAAATTGCCTGGCTTTTGCTGATGATTTAATGAGTTTACATATAAAAATCATATAAAATCATCACAAAACAACATTATTTAAAATACTGAGCACTGCAGCATAACACTAGCTACATATAATACATATTATCACTACTGTACAAGATTTTACTTTCATAATCTAGCAAGTAAATTAATGGCAGTTAATGTCATTAATCAAATAAATCTCACACACTTTACATTCAAAATTAGATTGTTTAAACAGTGTAAGGTTTTGAATTTGTTGTACTAGACACAGCAATATCATGAGTGTGATATACACTCACTGGGCACTTTATTAGGTTCACCTATTCAACAGCTTGTTAATGCAAATATCTCATCAGCCAATCACATGGCAGCAACACAATGCATTTAGGTGTGTAGACATGGAAAAACAATCTGCTGAAGTTCAAACCGAACATCAGAATGAGGAAGAAAGTTCATTTAAGTGACTTTGAACGTGGCATGATTTTTGGTGCCAGACGGGCTGGTCTGAGTATTTCAGAAACTGCTGATCTACTGGGAGTTTGACATGTAAACCATCTCTAGGATCTACAGAGAATGGTCTGAAAAAGAGAAAATATCCAGTAAGCGGCAGTACTGTGGGCGAAAATGCCTTGTTGATGCCAGAGGTCAGAGGAGAATGGCCAGACTGGTTTGAGCTGATAGAAAGACAACAGTAACTCAAAAAAAAAAGGTATAAAGAAGAGCATCTCTGAACACACAACACGTCAAACCTCGAAGCAGATGGGCTTCAACAGCAGAAGAACACACCAGGTGCCACTCCTGTCAGCTAAGAACAGAAAACTCAAGCTACAATTCACATGGGCTCACCAAAACTGCAGAATAGAAGATTGGAAAAAGGTTGCCAGGTCTAATGAGTCTTGATTTCTGCAGTGACATTCAGATGGGTCAGAATTGAAACAACATGAAAGCATGGATCCATCTTGTCTTGCTTCAACAGTTCAGGCTGCTGGTTCTGGTGTAACGGTGTGAATTATATTTTCTTGGCACAATTTTGGCCCCTTCATACCGAATGTGCATTGTTTAAATGCCATAGCCTACCTGAGTATTGCTGCTGACCATGTCCATTGCTTTATGACTACAGCATAACCATCTTGTAATAGTTACTTCCAGCAGGATAACGTGCCATGTCACAAAGCTCAAACTTGACAGTGAGCTCAGTAAATTCAAATGGCCTCCAGAGTCACCAGATCTCAATCCAATAGAGCACCTCTGGGATGTGGTTGAACTGGAGATTCACATCATGGATGAGCAACCGACAAATCTGCAGCAACTGCGTGATGTCAGTATGTCAATATGGATCAAAATCTCTGAGGAATATTTCCAGAACCATGTTGAATCTACTGTATGCTAGTTCTGAAGGCAAAAGAGTGTCCAACCCAGTAATAACAAAGTGTACCTAATAAAGTGGCCAGCAGTGAGGGTATCATCAGACAACATCACAGACTGTCATTTTATTTAAATAATTGAGAATTGCATACATATTGCATATACGCACTCTTCCAGCCAGGTAACATACACAAGCAACTATCACACAGGCCACTCAGCCTATCAACAAGGAAACCTCCTCTTGATAAAAAAGCACCCTGTCCCTGAATTATGTAATGTAATGCCTCACTTTCAGGCAAATGTTTCTGAGCCACATAAAATTAGGGGTCTTGCTGTGCACAGAGGTGTGTAGAGTGACCAACTACTGGACTCAAATGAAAGTACAAGTACTTATTAGAAAGAATTACTCAAGTAGAAGAAAAAGTAATGATGATAGTAATTACTTGAGTAACAGTAAAAAGTATCAAATGAAGACTACTTAGGTAGTTCTGTAGATCTGATTCAGAACATGCAATGTAATGAAGGTGAAGTCAATTAAGCATATATTACATGAGGGATGTTTTGTCTCCATTATGTGTGAGGCGTGTTGAAATCCACTGAAATCTGAACAACATGGCGGTAAGGCCCAATGATATGCACATCAAAACATACATCCAGAGGGGCAGAGCTTAAGTTCACATACCACCAGCTAATGACGCAGCACTAAAGTGACTCACATGAAAGAGAACATACATTCATATGGTTGTGTGTGTGTGTGTGTGTGTGTGTGTGTGTGTGTGTGTGTGTGTGTGTGTGTGTGTGTGTGTGAAATTGTGTGAAATGCATAAAGATTAAAATCAGAACCAAAAACAGGTGCAGCTATTAAAAATAATTTAAAAGTGAAAAGAATGGCACTGCATTTCATATACTTAATACTGTAACATTTAGGAAACAATTCTCACTATTAACTATTTGCTTATTAGCATGCATATTACTAGCATATTGGCTGATTATTAGTACTTATAAAGCACATATTAATGCCTTATTCTGCATGAGCATATTTTAGATCCATTAATCCTACCCCATACCTAACTTAACAACTATTAATAAGCAGCAAATTAGGAGTCTATTGAGGCAAAAATCATAGTTAATACCTAGTTAATAGTGAGAACTGGTCCCCAAACTTAAGTGTGACCGTTAATATTATACCGTATAAATACATCTTTGGAGTGTTAATCTATGTTTTGTGCAATTCTATATTAATGCTGTTTGGTGGTATAATAAATGGGTCGTTACCAAACCAAGCCTGTTGTTCCCCTTCAACCTCAATGGCAAGGCCGAAGTCTGCTAACTTCACAGCCGCACCTTTGGATTTGGAAGCCAGAAGCAGGTTCTCTGGCTAGAAACATGGAAACGAATGGGACAAAAAGGGGGAAAGATTCATGGATAAAGTGCTAATGAACATGTAGTTGTTTTTTCCTCCAACATATAAGAACATACAAATATTGGAGTGGTATTTCACTAAAGTTATTTGTTCAAAAGCCAATTGGAATGTACATTTTTAAATTATTTGTACACCTCACATAAATAGATACACCCATTACTTGTGTGGAAAATGTTAGCACTTTCACATCAAATGCTTAAAATTAGAATCAGTGCACAAGTTTGTATAATCAAGTGCAAACTAGTAGAACATCTTTAAAACATTATACAAACCAGGTCTAAACTTGTGCAAACTGGACTGTTTCAATTAGAAGTATGGTAGTGCCATGTCTTTATATTCTCTTGGGGTTAATTCTGTAAATTGTGTTGCCTCAATGTTATTAGACATTATTAGATGCAGCTTTTTCGATACTATTAATTATGTTATCTTAATTGTACATTTCAGGCAGTGCATTTGCATTCAGAGCTTGGTCCTAAGTGTTTCCCCTATTATTTAGAGCATAGCACTTGTGTTCAACTGATGTTCCTGTGGCTCAGTGGTAGAGCATTGCATTAGCAGTGCAAAAGGTCATGGGTTTGATTCCCAGGGAACACCCATACTGGTGAAAAATGTATAGCCTGAATGCACTGTAAGTTGCTTTGGATAAAAGCGTCTGCTAAATGCATAAATTATTAATAATTAAATTATTATTAATTATAATGAATTACTTAGAATGAAGAATTGCTTATCATCACCTGTCCACATTAGATGTGGGGTGCCCCAAGGCTCGGTCTTAGGACCGACCTGTTGTATTGTCTTTATATATTCTCTCATTTGAGACAGTTAAAAAAATTGAAGCATGGTGATCTTTTTTTTTTTTTTTTTTAATCCCTTCATGACCGTTTGGCTGATGCTAAATGTTGGTTAGCGAATAACTTTCTTCCAGCTAAATCACTACCAGTGTGAATGTAGTTACCTGTTAATAAGGACACCAAAATGATAATGTGCTGCTCACACAGTATATGTGAAATAGGCTAAAACATTTAAGGCAGAGAAGGTTTTAAAGAAGTAATCTATTAGTTAAACAAAATAACCTAGAGCCTAGTGCACTCCTCACTAGGGCAAGTTGTGTGCATTTGAAATATTGGATGTTTCAGCATTGCATAATATATTTTTATGATAAGTTTGTGGTGTAATTATAACTGAAAGTTTGAGATTGTTTTGAAGCAAGTGTTCTGTCTGGGGGGCCACAAAGAGATGAGAGTGCTAATGACAGAGGTTTAACATGAATTATAATGAAATACCTTTAAGTCTCTGTGCACAACGCCCATCTGATGGCAATGAAGTACTGCCTCCAAAATCTGCTGGATGCAATGGCTTCAGAGAGAGAGAGAGAGAGAGAGGAAAAAGGGTTTTACTCAAATTACTCAAATACAGTACATTGGAATATGATAGGATTTCAACACATGACTATGTGATGTATATACAGTATATATGTCAGTTGTACACAGTCAATTTTATTTATTTTGCTTGTTGTAGAATAATATACTGTTATATATTGCTATATTCTGCATCACTAAATTAATGTTATGTAGTTTTGAAAATGACCGTTTTGGCCAAATTTGTGAGTTATCTGGCTCTTGTCAAGGCAAAGAGACTTAACTTTTGACTACTTAAGTTAGTGTGCTTTTATGTGTTTGCATATTGTCCATTATTTGTGTTATGCTTTTATACATACAGTCCATTTGTGTTGTGCTGATTGCCCACCCACCTGGCATCTGCTTCGCTGTAATATTCCCTGGCAACAATGTCTTCAAACAGCTCACCACCCGTTACTCTGAACCACATGAATGAGCAAGAATGAGCAAGTAATGCCACTAGTTAAAGTATTATTTGACTTAAGACAGTTGTTTTATGGTTGTTTCTTCAAATGTAGGAACTTCTGGCTCTGTGAACTTTTCACTTTTTCCCTTTTGAATAGTTGGCTTAATTGGTCTCCTAACAATTTCTAGCAGTGTATACCAGGGCTGTTTTCTCTGAGGAGGCAGGGGATGTGCCTCCCCAAAACTTTGGAAGAGAAACAACTGCACAGTACAGAAATAAATAAATCATATACTGTAGCAATTATGGGGCCAAGCACACCAGTGGATAAAATAAGATTGCATATGTGACCCTGGAGCACAAAAGCAGTCTTAAGTCGCTGGGGTATATTTGAAGCAATAGCCAAAAATACATTGTATAGGTCAAAATGATTGATTTTTCTTTTATGCCAAAAATCATTAGGATATTAAGTAAAGATCATGTTCCATGAAGATATTTTGTACATTTCCTACTGTAAATATATTAAGTTGGTTAGCGAATAACTTTCTTCCAGCTAAATTTCTTTCGTTCTTTTTGGTCAGAATGGATGTGGCAACACTGATGTTTCTGTTTTGAGTCTCTGCAGTGGTAATAAGCATTCCAATGTTAAAAATTTGGGTGTCATTTTTTATTTGGGTCTCTAAAATTTTTTCCATTTCCAAATGTCCCAAAACTGAAATTTGTCCTTGCTTTTAACGATTTTGAGAAAATTACCCGTACTTTCATGTCATTCTATCAGAACTACTGAAATGCTCTGTACTTGATCAGCTTGGGCAAAATGTTTCTTTGAGGCTGTTAACAAATACCACAAAACCACCTGTGCTGACCTTTTTTACACTAACTACAGATAACCTTTTGTGTTTTTGAAAGCACTTTATAAATAAAGGTTCATTTGACTAGAGAACATACAGGTGATTTACATACTGTATGAGCAACCCAGAATCCTTTTTTTTTACAAGATTCTGCAATGTCAATTCAAACTGTTCAGAGACTGATTTGATCCAAGGTTATAATAAATAGTATTAGTACTACAATCATATTGTACTGCATTGTATATACATATAAGTAATATTTTTTAACCACTTTTCATTAAAAAAATTATTGTGCGTGTGGCTGCTTCATTCTACATTCAGAGTTGACTATATATATAATCATGTTCCATGAAGATATTTTGTACATTTCCTACTGTAAATATATTAATACTTAATTTTTTATTAGTAATATGCATTGCTAAGAATTCATTTGGACAACTTTAAAGGCGATTTTCTCAATATTTAGATTATTTTTAGATAATATTTGCACCCTCAGATTCCAGATTTTCAAATAGTTGTTTCTCAGCCAAATATTGTCCGATCCTAACAAACCATACATCAATGGAAAACTTATTTTTTCAGCTTTCAGATGATGCATAAATCTCAATTTCGAAAATTTGACCCTTATGACTGGTTTTGTGGTCCAGGGTCACACACACACACACACACACACATACACATATAC
>NW_015551045.1:3015565-3051933 GCF_001515605.1 Sinocyclocheilus anshuiensis
AAATCATTAGGATATTAAGTAAAGATCATGTTCCATGAAGATATTTTGTACATTTCCTACTGTAAATATATTAATACTTAATTTTTTATTAGTAATATGCATTGCTAAGAATTCATTTGGACAACTTTAAAGGCGATTTTCTCAATATTTAGATTATTTTTAGATAATATTTGCACCCTCAGATTCCAGATTTTCAAATAGTTGTTTCTCAGCCAAATATTGTCCGATCCTAACAAACCATACATCAATGGAAAACTTATTTTTTCAGCTTTCAGATGATGCATAAATCTCAATTTCGAAAATTTGACCCTTATGACTGGTTTTGTGGTCCAGGGTCACATATAAGTAATTTTTACATACAGTATATAATTTTAATGGTTTTTAAATAATAAAGGCTGCATTTCTTTGATAAAAAATACAGAAAAAAAACAGAAATATTGTGAAATATTATTACAATTAAAAAAAATGGTTTTCTATTTTAATATACTTTAAAATGTAATTTATTCTTGTGATGCAAAGCTGAATTTTCAGCATCATTACTCTAGTCTTCAGTGTCTCATGATCCTTCAGAAATCACTCTATGCTGATTTATTATCAATGTTGGAAACAGTTGTGCTGCTTATTTTTTGGAACCTGTGATACTTTTTTCAGGATCTATTGATGAATAAAAAGTAAGCATTTATTCAAAATAGAAATCTTTTCTAACGATATACACAGCTGCTGTTTGAGTTTGAGGTCAGTATTTTTAATTTTTTTTTTAATAAATACAAAATCAGAATACTGGCTTTGTCAAGCCAACGTGGTAAAACATTTCCAAAGCGGTTTTAATGTGATTGTGATTAAAACTTTATTTGACTGTTTCCTTGTTATATATATTACATGCATTTGCTATAGCATTAACACTAAATTATGTTATTCCAAGATACTTACAGTATAGTAACTACTTGTTAATTAATATTACTCAGTACTTCTATGTAATTAAACTGTAACCAGGACGCAAGCTGAAATCTGTTACTTCTAATAAAAATCCCTGGGAGACTGAAATGCTTGAAGTTGAAGAAACACCCTTGTACTTCTTTTCAACCTCAAGCAATTTTAAGAAGACAATGGTTTTATGAAGGTGTCATACAGTAGGTACTGTAATTATTTCAATATGAAGACAGATATCTATTGTATCCACCCTGCGCTATAGCAAAAAATTACCCTTTATTACCATTTCCCCCACAAAACCTGACATTAGCAGAGGAACACAAAGGTATTTATCCATTTCTGAAAACAAATCATGTTTTTTACTCTCTTGGGCCTTTGTTAACCTACAGCAGCATTTGAGTTCATGTTTTGTACTATAGTATAGTATAAAATCCTTTTATCTGCTATGGTTGGTCAGAGAAACTTACAAGTCAAAGATGAGGTAATGGTGACCTTCCTCTGAGATGCTGTCATGCAGCCGCACTGGTGAAGGATTGCCGGTTTGGATGGAGAATAAAAAAAGAGAGATAACATGATCATGAAGTCATTTTTGTTTCATTATTGTTTTCTTACATATACCATGCACTGCCTTGCAAGTATTCAGACTTGTTTCTGGAATTGTTCTTCCCAACAGATTTGCTACAGAACGTTTCACATAAGACCACTGAGAACAGAGCTTTAAGCTTGAAGTCATTTGGCTGATTGGTATGCACCTCAACAGGCTCCTGGCACAAATTTAGCAAAATAGAATTTATTAATTGAATCTAATTTAATATGTATGGATACCCGTTCAGAGTGATATCTTCAGATCACAGTGTTATAGAGACTAGATTTCACTCTGTTCACTCAAGTCAGCAAGTAGCCAGTATTACCATGGCAACTGCATAGCTACGCTCTAGCAACCATTCAGAGTAGACTAGCAAACGCATAACAACATGACCCAGTCATATCTCTGCAACAGAACATCAAAGAGACATGGGGCTGGTCTCGTTTAATGTAAAGCAATTTTGCCTGAGACTCATACACAGGTGTTACATTTACAATAAATGTGTAAAATATGAGGTTGTGACGTTGTGGAGGAAAGTTCTGTCACAGCAATGTATGTGTGTGTGTGTGTGTGTGTGTGTGTGTGTGTGTGTTTGCTTCACTCAATGTTTTTGCCCCCATAAGCAATGCCTTGTTTTTGTCTTGAACTGTTTCAATTTTAAACACGTATTTCTCCAGTATCCAACATTTTGTATTAGTTATGATTCGTGACTGGGGGCCAGGGTTATAATAATTTTGAATTTGAATTTGAATTTATTTAGCCATTTCTATCGAGTGTAGTTTAATTTTAATGTTTTCTAGTCTAGCAGCTGGTGTAAGTAAATCATTTATCAGCATAGTCTTGTGTTATTGTTGTCTAGAGGCACTTTTTTTGTTTAATGCAGGTGGGTTGTAAAGGTTTCAAGTTTTATAATATATTGTGTATCAAAAACTACAACTTTTAATTTTATTTTAATGTTGTTTTTGAGTCAGAAAAATAAAATGTATTTTATTTTAGTTTCAGTTTTACCTGGTAATTTTACCAGGCAAGTTTTCATTTTAATTTTCATACATGATAATAATACTACTGGGTCCAAACAGTGTCTGTGGATGTTTTTATAATACCTCAACTGACTGTCGGAGAAAATCGGCTAAAATATTCAGAATGGATTTAAAAATGATAATGTTTTAATTAATGTGTTAATTTGAACTGAGGGTCTACTACACTCTTATTGGTAGAAGAAAGCGTTAATCAAATTTACCAAAATATTCAATAAACAAACACACAGGGAGGTGGTTCATTTGTAGATGATGGGCGTTTTAAATCTCCAGAGCTTTCTGTGGGCGCAGATTGCATGTGGGCCTGTTTGTGACTTAGGCCTATACCACCAGCAAGGATCCTAGAACACGCCGGAGGCGATTACCATGTGTGCTCTATATATATTTTATATATATATTCACATATATTTTTCACATATATTTTTGAATGTTTTCAACATTCAAAATGGAAAATACAAAACAGTACATGAGCAAACAGCTGTTTTTACTATGCTGTGAAAAACATAAAATATACATCCCATGAAAATGGAGTTTCTTCATTTTAAAAGTTACATTTTTTGGAGCACGGACCATCTGGCTATGGCCATTACCAATGTCAATAGATAGATAAAAAATGGCTAAATAATTTAACAAATGACAGTTGAAATGTCCATTTTGTAATGATGTCAGCTTAAATGATCAGAAATTCTTGTTAAAAATCACCAGGTGCAGTATTTATTTTAATAATTTCACTAGGTGACACCACTTCAACATAGGCTACTTCATAAGCCAAAATTCAAAGCCACTTGCATTAAAAGCTTTAAAATCCATTCCACAATATGTAAGACATTTGCTATTCCAATACCTATGAACAACATCTTAGCATCTTAAATGCAGCACAGGTTTCTACATTATTGGCAACATTTCCTTGAATGGTATTTTTGTGTACCATATATCACAGGTCGAAAAAAGTGCATTTCCATAATATACTTAAAGTGCTCTATTTTCGCGCCCTAATTTTGTACTTAATATACTAAAAATGATTATTTAGTACTTCTTAAGATAAACTTAAGATCAACTAAGTGTACTCAACTGTGCTATTTTGGGACACCATGAATATGAATTATATAAAGATACTATCTCTGTATTTAAATTTTTTTTTATTTAGTTACCACTTGTAGTACACTTGAACCCATCTTTCATACACTAGTACACTCAAGTGTACTACAAGTGGTGACTAAATACTTTTTTTTTATATATTTTTTTTTAAATATTCATGGTGTCCCGAAATAGCACAGTTCAGTGTTTTTCCATTGTGTGAATAAAACGTAATCATGTAATCCATAAAAAGTAACTGTAATCTGATTATAAGCATTTTAAAATGTAATACAATCCAGTTACAAGTACTTACTTTTTTGGTTACACTTTATTTTAAGGTGTCCTAGTAAGTACATGTAACATGCGTAACAAGGACACCTTAAAATAAAGTGTTAACACTTTTTAAATCTGATTATGTAATCAAGATTACATGTAATCAGTTATTACCCTGGGTCGATGAGAATTCACCCTCATTCAGCCATATTTTAAACAGTGTTGGGGGTAACGCATGACAAGTAACACGTGTTACATAATTAGATAACTTTTTCCCCAAGTAACTAGTAAAGCAACCCATTAATTTTACATTTAAAAGAAATTGTAAAGAGTTACTTTTTCAAATAAGTAACATAAGTTACTTTGTTTTCCCATTTATTGACTGACAGCTCTTCACATGTTGAGAGAAACTGGAAGTGAAGTGCAGAGGCAGAGGCTCTTCTTTTAGCCTGAGGCTTATTAATTTCACTTTTGGTGTGAAACGGCCTTTTCGGTTGCCAAAAATAAAAAAAATGTTGTTATTAAAAGTAAATAATCAAGCCCAGCTCAGGTGAGAAAAAGTAATGCAAAAGTAACGTAATGCATTACTTTCCATAAAAAGTAACTAAGTAACACAATTAGTTACTTTTTTATGGAGTAACGCAATATTGTAATGCGTTACGTTTAAAAGTTACTTTCCCCAACACTGATTTTAAATATTTGTAATATAGGCCAACAGCAGCTTCTCAGCATATACCCAATATTTGGAAAACACCCCAAGAGAAAACAGTGGATTCCTGTGAAATTAACTGCGCTTTTCAAAAATACTACTCATATTTATATACATTATAATTCCCTCAAGATGATTTACCTATGCAGAAATGTTTGCTAAAGGTAAATATGCTCAGCATTAAGCAAGATAAAAGGAGGAACCTAGAAAAATCTTCACAATCTCAAGAAATGGTGGAATCAATTAAAGCTATATGCAGTATAATAAGGCCCCAGGGTCAGATGGTTTCTGTGTCGAGTTCTACAAAACGTTCTCCTCACAATTGACCTCACTGCTTATTAGCATGTTTAATTATTTTTATGAACAATCTAAATTACAATCAAGCCTCACAGATGCTCTCATTACAGTTTTCCTAAAGCCAGGCAAAGATGAACTAAATTGTAGCTCCTAAAACCTATTTCTCAGTTAAATGTCCAAAATATTATCTAAAATATCCCAAATACAATATATAATAGAATTTTATTTTGGTTTGGCCCAAATTTTAATCCCTGGATATGTCCACTGTATTTTTCATTTTCATTAATATTTCATGCTAGTACAGGAATGTGCCAAATACCTGAGGCAGCATCAGAAGAGTGCTGCACCAGTTAGCTTTTCTTTTGTCGGAAGGACTTACTGTAGTATTTTATTTAACTTGAAATCTGCAGTGTTTTGGCTGTGGTATCATTGGTGTGTGCCAGCCTGTAGGGAGTCTGTGCAGCGCATATGGCTGTGCGTTCTCCTTTAACTGGCTCTGTTTTTAGAGCTCTGTGCTCACCAAATTGCATTTAACAAGCTCCACTGTGGATGCTGTGGCTCAGCTTAGTAAGTTGTTCACATTTTGTTCACAGATGACATAAACTTGGAATGTGTACAAACGTCCTTTGTATGTTGTGTTCACTTGAATTTGGCCAAGCAATCTAAATGACTACCAGGACTAGACACAATGTCACATTTAACCACTCAAACTCTCTCAGAATTTAACAGGCTGAATGATTTTTCAAATGGTATTTAGCACCAGTATACAGTATTGTTACATCAATATAAAATTCTACAGTCCATTGTTTATTGACACTTTCTCTCCCATTGGCAGACTATTTGTGAAGGCTTGTTGGAACTATGGATTCAGAAAGCACCGAATCATAAAACTATGTTGGTAATGTCAAAACATAGTTGGCTAACACTTTTGGGAAACACACCCCTGAATAGTTTGGGTGAATATGAGATCGGATATTAACCCTGGACCAGGTGACCTTCCCTGGCACTGACAGAATTTTCCGGCAATCCGTGTTTTCACTGTTATACGATAGGGGGCACTATTACACATCTTCTGAAATAGTAAAGAATCTCTGGATCCAAAAACAAGCAAAGAAGACAGAAACAAGAGATTGTGCATATGTTAGCTACCGTGATCATCAAACATTAAATAACATAAATCATAACTGAATAAAACATTGATCCAGGAAGGAGTATAGGACTGTGAAGCTTTGGGAGTGTTGATGGATTCGAGCTACTCTGTATATGTTTTGATCATCATCCTGAATCTGATCTGGACGTAGTCTTTGAAAAAAATATGTGAACACTGATTTTTTTTTTTTTTTTACAAAACTTAACCACATTCAAATGTTGATAAAAAAAAAAAAAAGAATGCATGAAGCTAGAATAAAAGGGTTTGTTTTGTTTAAAAGCAGAGGCTCTGTTATCATGTGTTCAGATAATAATTAAGTGTAAGTTAATAAGGAGTTAATAAGACTGGGGGAACAAGGAGTTAATAAGCAGGCAATATGATATACTATCATACGATAGAAGTCCACTTGTTCTTTTAATTTGAAATACAAAAAAGACAGAAAACATAAAAATGTATTTGTTTGACAGAAAATGTATGCATGCATGTTTGTTAGTTATTTTACGTTTTATTTGGAGTTGATCGAATGTTTG
Source organism: Sinocyclocheilus anshuiensis (assembly GCF_001515605.1). Taxonomy (NCBI): domain Eukaryota; kingdom Metazoa; phylum Chordata; class Actinopteri; order Cypriniformes; family Cyprinidae; genus Sinocyclocheilus; species Sinocyclocheilus anshuiensis. Next base: position 3,022,155 of record NW_015551045.1, read on the forward strand.
GGATTGTTATGTGGAATTTGATGAATGTGGCTTTAAGTACTTTTCAAACATGCCAGTTTAGGCAAAACCATAATACAAGTGTTTAGATGAGAGTTTCATCTTCAATTTAATAATACCAACTTTTTGGAAGACTATTCTGATATCTCTACTTTGAAAACAAACTTTGATTTGGATGGGTTTGTTAAGGTCATTTCCTCTCATTTTGATGTGCTCTGAGAGCGATGAAATCCCAGCTTTCAGTCGGCCCACTCATTTGGATGATGCACAAATGAAAAACTCTCTGGAGGATTCCATCCTTTTGAGGCTGTGTGTTCGTCAAGCGCTTCTGACACAATGTAATGGTTTTCAATGAATAACACTTGATTAAAACAGAGCAACAAAGTAACTTTTGTATTTTCAGAAACTGCAAACTCTCACCATGATGGAGCGTCATCAGCATATCTATGTTTTCTTAAAGGCATACGCACATGAAAGAAACTTGACTAAAATAATGTAAGAAAGATCCAGAACAATGATTTTTAGTTCATATTTAGTTATAACATTGAGTGACTTACAGTATGTGTGTTGTTTTGGCAGAAAGAGTTATACAGGTGCATCTCAATAAATTAGAATGTCGTGGAAAAGACTGAAAAAACCTGAATGAGTAAATTTGATTTATTTTATACATATCTTTTCTCTTAATTAAGTTATAATACATTTTCAATTTAAACATTGAATGAAATATATTTATGCAATATGCTGTCCGTCAATGTTCAGTTATTTTATTAAACACATTTTCAGTAATAATACTTCACAATTTAATAGTGATGTTAAAAAATACTTAAAGTAAACATCACTCAGGAATTCAAATTAAAAATAGCATAGTATTTTATTAAGCATTACTTAACAAAATGTTAGATCATGTCTTGTCCTAAATGCCCAGTTAAGTAAAAAGTGACTTGAGCAAGGAAAAATGCCCTCTTTTAAGGTTGTCTACACTGGACATATCAAAGTGAATGATTCAAAAAATATTAGCTTTATGATAAATCTTACCACTTTTATTTATCCTGCTGTTGAAAGTAGAGTAAGTGTGTAGTATATGTCATAAATAGAATGGGGGTATCTGTTTACTGTCAACAACTTGCTGCGATATAATCAGTGCAGACGGTGTCTTTTGATTACAATGGGCTCTATTTGATTTTGACATGATGTGACAGTAAACGGAGCGTTATAATAGTTAGAATCCATGCCAGCATATACTTTTGACTCCATTCTGTTGCCTATAATAGTGTTGCCACTTTTTAAATAGTTCTCAGTCATCTGAAAATAAAGCGGCAATCTATCTATAACCTCTCAACATTATATGATCAGATAAATGCAACATTTACATTTTCACTGATACTCGGTCAGACAGGAAGTTAACATAAATAAATAACAGAATAACCTACAAGTACAAAAATCTACTAACTATAAGTAACTGCATCTCACTCTCATTAGAGTACTAGTAGACTGTTGGGTTAGGGTTAGTAGAATAAGTTGACCTGTACTTGCCAAGCTACTCATAGTCAGTAGAATGTGTGTTGGGGACATAGACTGTATAAAAACATGGACGTAGTGTCCGTGACGTCACCCGTAGATTTCCGAAGAGCGTTTTTGAAGCTCAAAAGTGGGCGGAGTCGGCCGTCGCCATCTTGGCAGCGGTCACTCCCGGATAATCGAAAATGGGCAAAGAGGCGGGAGCAGGTTGCTGAAGCCACGTCCACCTAGCTCGACGGTGGTGACAGCAGCGGCAATCCACCTGTCACTCAAGTGCCCACGCCCTTAATTATGCAGAACTTTAAGGCTTAATATAATTTAAACGGATGAGTAATAAAAAAATTCACCCCCCTCACAGTTGTCATGAAGGGCAAAATTAGCTATATAGACCAAAATCATTTTTTGAACCAGGTTGTAAACATGTTTTTTTCTGCTGTAAAGTTGGGCATTTTAACATGGGGAGTCTATGGGATTGACTCCCTTTTGCAGCCAGCCTCTAGCGGCCAGTTGATGAATTACAGTTTAAGTCACTTCCTTGTTGGCTTCACCAGAGAGAGCGGGAGGTTGCCGCTTGGTTGGGGACCATCAAAATAAAATGTGAGCAGATCAGTCTACTGATATTCTAATGACTGCTAGTTGACATGGAGTGGCAAAGTTACCTGTAGATAGAAGAGTGTCTAAAGTGGACTATCAAAATAAAGTGTTACTCAAAAATCTTTAAGACTTGTTTGCCAAATGTTGTACAGTCTCATCATACCATTACAATAGGCTATCTTAAATCCATCCATTATCTGAGCCGCTTGTCCTATGTAGGGTTGTGGGGATGCTGCTATCTTGGGCCAAATGTAATAACACCCTTAATTGATTGATCAGTCCATCGCAGGGATATAACAAACACACTCACACCTACCCGGGGGGCCTCCTGTCTCAGCAGGGATTCGAACCCCAAGTCAGTTAAGTCAGCAATTTGAAGATATAAAACATTTAAGGACAGATCGTTGGCCAAATTAGAGCAAGGAGTTGTGAAACATTGAAAATAGGAAGTGGCTCATCTCAGGAAAACCAGCACCCCAGTGATCCATTTTCCATTTGTAGCAACCGCTACAGAGAATGAAGGGACACCATCAAATATGCCAGTTGCTTCCAATATTAGACCCCATTAACCTAGAATTTCATCGTTTTGGCTCTGCTAGGGAGACAATCGATGTTCATTGCAAAATGTGAACATCGCTGGCAACTGTCAGAGACAGAGCTTGTGGCAATGCTCAATGTTGTTCTCTCTGGACATGCCCAAAGCTGGTGAATAGCTAAGAGTATTAAGATCCATAACTGGATATGGACATTCTTGGTAGCATTCCTTCCAACCGAATACCTCACAAAAGTAGAAGAACAACTCAAGGCCACGATGCAGGGTCCCCATCAATATATTAGAGATTGTGCCCAATGTCTATAAATCATTGAGCCTAAAATAGAAGGCTGATCCAACAGAAGAGAAAGCAAACCAGTAAGACTCAGAGAATTTGCCACATCTTGAAGGATGACATCTTAAATGGGTGGAGGTTCCAAAATACATTCTTTCACAATGCTTTTGGTCAATGTATGCAGGAACTAGGAAAATGCAGTTACGTTTTCCCCTAGTTAGGGATAGCTCTGCATTTTTTTTAGTTTAGTTTGTTTGAACAGTATCATACAAGTAGGCATTGCCAGGGGCAGCACATCTGAATCACTAATTTCTTAGTTATTCTTCCATATTTGATTGCATACATACTCTCTGTTGATTTCTATTTGAGGATTACGATCTATATTAGATAGATCCAATTTTAATGGCTTTAAAGGTGGGGGATAACTGCCTGGTTGCTGCCCAGGCTCATTGGAAGTACATTCCACCTTCATTTTTGCAAAACTCAAAAAACGTACCTATATGTACGAAATCACAGCAGTTTCCAGTTGGAATGAACACTAGAGGCAGTAAAAGTCAGACAGCTTTTATTCCTTTTCACACAAAGTATGGTTTACAAGCCCAGAGTTTCGATTAAAGAGGTCATGAACTGCCTTTGTTTTTTATTTTGTACTGTTCTCTGGGGTCCACATTATGTTATCAAGATTTTTACATCAAAAACATTATAATTTAGAAGTAATAGGCCATTTTCTGTCCTGTTTTTAACCCCTTAAGAACACTTCGTTGGAATAGGTGTGGCGGACTGTAGACTCGGAAGTAAACTCCCACTGACATGATTGTCTATCAGTTGTGCATATTTGACAGCGTACATTCTTCTTAGACACACGCTGCTGTGATTTAGGTAAAAAACGCATAAATAACTCAATACATAAAAAGCGATCTGTAAGAAGAGACAAAGCAATAGTGACCGCGAAATGAAAACAGTTACTCACACTTGTGTTGCGACATTACTGTCGGCACAGCATCGTGTTTTAGTTTCAATCTTTTTGAAAATCCTGCATTGAATTGTGCCTTGTTTGTAAACGAATCCGTGGTAAAATGAAGTGAACAAAGGACCAAGTTCTTACTGACGTGGCCTGCATCTTCATTAAAAATAAAGTTAATCCACTCTTTCCTAATGTTGGGGTCAGAAGGAAGGCAATGCAAAGACTGTTTTTCCCACAGCTTGGCACAGTGTCTTGTATTCGGAGCATCTTCATCTTTGGTTTCTGCGTAGACCTACGCGTTTGCCTCTCTCGTAAACACTACATGCACGAATCAGTGGGCGGGGTTAAACAGGCAGCGACGTAGAAGGCGGTGCTTATCCACACTATTACATCATAGAGTGGTACATTCCAAAATCTGTCATTTTGGCAGACTAGCTTCAATATAAACTGTTTTGACGACAAAGTTTTGAGTTCTGAAACTTACAGGATGTTTTTTATAGTACAATTACCTCTTAAATGTCAAAAGATCAAGGGAATTTTGGCTTCTCAGTTCATGACCCCTTTAAGAAAGATTCATTTTGGCACAGTTCCTTGCACAATATTATAACATGCTGTGAGATTTGAAAAATGATACTTATGAACGCTAGCGTCACATATACAGCTTTATATGTATGGGTTTTCTAACGCAGTAGGTTTGTTCAGTAGATCACATGATACGGCGTTGCTCTTGTGAAGTGAAGCGCTCCGGTACAAATACTGTGAACCTACAGTTCGACAAAACAACACGGCTACATCAGCGAATATGTTTTTGTATCACTATTGCATTCGTTAACACTGTCGGGTAGGTTTAGGGTTGGGTTTGGTGTATTTGCCAACACAATAGAGCATTAACCTTTTAGTGACACTCCCTGTACATTTGAATTCTCAATTGAACTCTTTACATATAACGTTTTTAAAAAAACACCCAAAGAGTTTGATTTGTTATCTGAAGTGTGATCCTGTGAACACCAGTAGATGACACTTTTCCTCTGACACATACATACTTCTCACTACATTTACATTTATGTAGCTGATGCTTTCTAATAGTGCATTACAAATGAGGAATTCAACAAAGTGATTCATCTTAACGAGGCAGCGACTTGACATCAGCTATAATGAAAAGTTCCAAGAATATTCAGACTAGAACAGAGATGAAAGTAAGACAAAGTAACTTTTTTAATGCATAGTTACCTCCAGGATTTCATCTGAGTTTACAGAAACAAGAAGTGAAACCAGTTTTGGGTAGGATTAGGTAGAATATGGGTTTTATAAGTACTAATAAACAGCCAATATGTTAATAATGGGCATGTTAATAAGCAACTTGTTAATAGTGTGAATTGGCCCCTAAACTAAAGTGTTAACACAAAATCAAAATGTTCAATTCATTTAATAGTTGCTTTACAGATAGAACAGATCTGAACAAACTGCATGACTGACATAGTCATAAATCATTTTTGACAGTCTATGCTACAACTGCTAGAGTGTATGAACGAGTTTTACAGTACTATAAGTGGTTTGATAGGGTACGTGAGAGAGGAAGAGTTACATCTTAACTTGTCATAAAATCCCTGGCAGGCAACTTCGAGGACTGGTTTACCTTCACTAACCACTGCAGCAACTGCCCAGGCTTCCCCATGATATCCAGTTAGTAATCCAACACTTTCAGTCAACCAAATACTTTATGTTGACCATATTGTGCCTCATTACTGAAACTTAGCTCGATCTGAATTTCATTGCCTACATGTATTTATGTGAAATCTTTGATTTAAGCCCCTGTAAATTCACCATGTTGTGTCCAAAAATATTGGCACCCTTGCACTTTTTTTCCCCAATTACCCACATTTTTACCTAAAAATGACAAAATATTTCTTCTCCAACTTTTTATTTCAGTATTACAGGACCTTTGTTTTTGCTTCAGAACAAAATGGCATTGAGAAAATTATAGACACCTTAGATTTAATATTTGATAGAACAGCAATATTCATATAATCAAGCCCTTCCTAAAACCATCAACGAGCTTTCTGCACCTCTGTGCTGTAGGTTTGGCCCACTCTTCTTGTGCAAATCAAGTTCTCCCATAATAAATTGATGCCTTCCCATAACTGCAGTTTTCGGGCCTCTCCACAAGATTTCAACGTGATTTAGATATAGACTCATTGCTGGCCACTGCAGAACAATCCAGAATTGTGTCTGCCTGGGTGCTTTTTGAAGTGCATTTAGGATGAACTAAAAGATACTGGAAGATTTGTAGAAGACTTTTGATGGAGAACCAGCTTTCTGACACCCTTTCTGACAATAGCTTGCAGACAGCATAAGAAACTTTGATTTCAAACTCTGAAGTGAATTTATCTTAACTAAAAAAGACAGGCAAACAGTCAGTAATAAAATAAGAACAAATAAATGACAAGTAATCGCACAAATAAATACAACAGCAAGATAAAAAAAAACAGTAATATCCAGGTACAAAAATACTACAGAAATGTATTTAACTGTAAAATAACACTGGACAGTCTTCACTGTATAAATAAACATTAATGAACCAGACAGCAGCAGGTTTATTTAGGCTGCTGTCTCTTTAATACTTTGTGCACAGCTCTAATAGTCCCAGAGAGTGCAGCCAGTACTGTATTTCCTGTATTGACTTTTCTGTCTTCTTGTGCTTGAATGTTAACATTGGTAAGTAAATGATAAATCACTTGTAAATGATACATTCCATCATCTGTCCCGATCGTCTTTCAAGCTGAAAGGCTTGTGGGAATTTCCCGCGATATGAGCGCAGAACCTGTGGGAATGTGTAGATATTCCCGCACAGAAATTCAAGCCCTGCACACGTTGAAGGCAAAGGCAACAAAGCAACCACAAAACATCACTGAACCACCTCCATGTTTGACTGTAGGGAAGGTGTTCTTTTGTTAGAAGGCTTAATTTAGTTTTCTTTAAATATAGAGATGGTATGGTTTACCCATCTTCCCTCAGGACATTCTACTATAAGTATTTTGTCATGTTCTGGCAAATTGCAATCTGGCTTTCTTATGTCAGTCAGTGGGGTCCTCATGGATTTCTCATACCACATAGCTCCCTTTCTTTGAGTTTTTGACAGATGATGCAAGTTGCTGGGTGAGTGCGCTGGTGCAAGAAACTGTCATACCTTGTGTCTGAAGGTTATCTTCAATCTGCTTTCTCCACAATTCGAGTAGTCCCTCACTGCGATCTTCAATCAAGTCTTCTTATGTGGCCATGTCAAGTGCTGTTGGCTACAATGCCATGAGCCCTAAACATCTTGCTAACATGAAGCATGGTGGAAAGAGGAATATCGAGATCTCTGGAGATCTCACTTGTAGCTTTGAGGTTGTCCGTGGTTGGCTACAATCTTGTGCATGACCTCAGATAGTTCTCTGGTTTTCTTTCTTTTGTTCATGCTCATTGCAGTACACAGTAACACAAACAGGAGAATGAGTCATTTTCTCTATTCAGACTGGTTGAATGCATGATTATTATACTGCAGGCACTTTCATCTTGCGACGAGAAAGTTCAGTTGCAAAGTAAAAAAAAAATAAATAAATGATATCTAATTATTTTTAACTACCTCTAGAAGATGTCAATAATATTGACCAGGCAATTTTAGGATTTTTCTGTGGAATTTGTGTTGTTTTTTTTTTTTCAACTGTACACTTACATATATGGATAACAAATGTTTTAATTTCAACAGTTTTTTGGAAGAAATTGTGCAAGGATGCCAACATTTTTGGCCGTGTACTGAACAGAAAAAAAGAAGAATGGTTTGTCATTTCTTCTTCTGGAAATCTCACATTATTTTCTCACCAAATGTTACTACCTCTGTTTTCACATACACAGAAACGGGTCTATTAAAATATATAATAGAATAGAATAGAATAGAATGGAATGGAATAGAATAGACTATAATAGAATAGAATAGAAATGTCTGTTCTCAGAATATGCATTACTATTATGAAGTAATAAAAAAACACATAATGTGATTGAATTGGTCGGCTTTTGACAGACTGACAGAAAACCTGTTAGCTCCGATGATGGATCACATGCACACTGCATTGTTTAAAAACCCATTAAAACAACAATGCAAGTACAGTAGCTACTATTTGAAGCATATAACAAGATGTGTGCCTGGCAACATGGTGTAGGAGGTGTGCGGCTGCCTTCAGGGTATATCACTGCCTCCTACTGCTCTACTTGACTTTCAGCTTTTACAATATCAGCTTCCAGGGGGGAAAAAAAAACCTTCCTTTTTCAGCTATGACAATCATACAACAATCACCATTTGTAAGGAAATTTCTTTTAAAAAAATGACAAATGCATACATAGTAGTCCATCATAATCCAGCTGTATATTTGTTTTTTTTTTGTTTTTTCATACGAATCCTCCAGTTCAGTTATTTTTAGCTTATTTTCCAATCACAATGAGAAATGAAACAGCATTTAGACCCACATTGCAAAACAACACATTTTTAACATTCACTATGATTGAACTGACATTCAATTTCAAATTCCGCCTCATCTCTGACAATTCCTACTTATATAATCTAACATGTCAGATGTTAATAACTGCACAACGGCTGTATTTGGGCACTTAGAGGTTTTTATACTGAATTTGCTCTTAACCTCAACACAGCATTCACTAGTCACCATTAGTGAATGTCATATCTAAAAGTGCCCACGTAGTTGTCACAAATGAAAATGAGTGATTGTTAAAAGGTAAAATGATGTTTGACTTGGTCCTCAAAAGTAAAATTTTTGTTCTTTACAGACTTATTAATGACTAATTAATGAGGTAATTCACATCTCACATGAGATACATAGCTATGACATGAGCCTACAAACAAATAAAAGTCACCAGTTTTGTAAATGGGGGCTTAAGATTGACTACAGCAATAAATCAACTATAAATTGAGTCCACTGCTGATGTTCTGTAGTCCCTAATGATTGCTTACAATTCCCAACCTTGATGGCGTTATTATAGCATTTGAACTGTTTGTTGGACTGATCTGTGCACCTACCCCGAGTAGACAGCTTCTTTGTGTTGATGATCTTTGCAGCATACTCTTGCCCTGAGAGAACTTTCAGACATCTCCGCACCACAGAAAAGGCTCCCCTAAAAACCAGAAGAACATGGAAGCAAGGTCTGTATGTTGAACATTTAGTGCACTGTGAATGTAAACTTCAAGAAAAAGACGCAGGTTTACCTGCTAGGCAGGCAGTAATATATTGGATTATGCAATATTTCAATGTCTGAATTGAATTGCCACCCACAAATGCAATTATGTAAGCGGTTTGACTGCCCACAGAAAAAGACTGTATGTGTGTGTGTTCAGTATGAGGGTGTGTGTGGGAGTAGAGCAGTGGTCACAAGGCCAGATGGAGTTGAAGACCCATCTCTGTAGAGGTGTTACATGCTCTCAAATCAAGAAAACAAGTATACAGTGCACTCACTCAGGAAAAAAAATGCTGTAGTACAGAGTGGGTGGATGGAAAGAGGGAAGCAAGCAGATTTTTTTGTACTTCTGCCTCAACATTTCACAGCATTGTTACTGGCACTATGTGCGTCAACGTACAGGTATCTAAATTTAAGTGTGTAACATTTATGAATGTAATTATTCATAATTATAAGCTGGCTCATTTCATTGTATTGTACTGTAAGGTGTCTTGAGATATACACACTACATATGTGTGTGTGTGTGTGTATATATATATACTCATACATACATACATGCATAACTTATCTTCTTACAGATCAAGAATTTGCCAAAATCCATTTGGGTTGTTACTGCAACTATGACTATATTTAAATCACAACTGTATGATGATTGTGCTAATACTCCACATTGTGATTTTTTTCCCCTCTCTCTGAAAGCATGAGATTGTTTTAATGCACCGCTAATGGCATAATGTTGGAATCACTCTTCAGATCTCGCCGCAGAACTTTTAAGTCATTTCCTCTGTGGATCTCCTCCACCCAGTGTCTGCTTGTTATGTAATGCAAGTTGCGTTATGTGCCTTCTTAAGTTAGGACATACTGATCATTTCTACACATACAGTGATTTCATATTATGCTACATTCAGACCAAACCCTACCAGATTTGCCTCACAACCACTTTCAGATGAAACTCATAGTGGATTTGCAGTTCTATCTATCGGGGATATTTTCCAGCTACGTTGTCCTTATTCTTTAATGGACAAGCTGTCTGACAGTTCTAACGCGCTTAACTTGAGCTGATATGTTACAAAAGCATTGCATTGGAATGAAAATAACATCTCGGGCCATTGTGCAGCTCAAACATACCTTGACATCCGTTTAAAGAAATGCAGCGATTAGAACTTACTTTCCCAGTTCCTCAAAAAGCTGGTATTCCTCTGTGAAGCGCGTGCAGGTGATGGTTGCCATCCTGGAGATGTGTGCGTTTCCTGCGTCTGATGAGAGTGTTGTGAGGTGAAGCGTTTGAAGCGTCAGGCAGGAGGGACAGGAGCGCGATCAAACGCCTGGTCTGGAGATCGTTTTCTATATCGGTAAAGTGGAAGTGGAATGAGGAAAAACGGATAGATCTTTCTGTGGCTGCCTGCGACTGGCTGCTGTCCTCCATACACAGCCCCTGTTACCATGGCAGCCGCATCCTCCTCCTCTCCTCACATGCTCACACACATGAAGCCATGCAGACAGTAAAACACACCCACACACTTTCAGTGTGCATCACACTGTTACTTCACAGCAGTCTGCATATACTGTATGAAGAGATGGCCAAAATAGCTATTTTAAATGCTTTCGGATGAAACGAAGCCTAGAGTACTTTTTTATATTTGTATTCAGTCAAAGTCCTTTCATTCAAATGCAAGCATTGCAGCATAGATTTTTACACATTGGGATGGCCTGTTATTGCCTATTGCTATTAGTAGAAATTCCCTTGCATGTGGATTTAATGATGTCTTTCTTTTTCTATATCTATAGAGGAAATAATAGAAAAGAATCAATGGACAATTTACCCAAAGTGGCTGATAGGCCTTACAGGCTCATTAGGGACAGGTTAGGGACCAGGGGCCTCTATGAGAGTCCCGACTGATCTGAGAATAAGGCTGGGTGATAGACAATATATTGAGATCAGATCAAATTTATGTCGATAACGATGATAAGCTCTGGACATTGTTACTCTATGGATTCATCTAACAGCAGACATAAATGCAACAGCCAGTCAGTGCATGTATCTAATAACTCTGCATGTTCTGCGTGTCTCTGTGTAAATGAATGGTATAGTTTTGTCTAATACACAAACTCAAACACACGTGACACTCATGGTGATTCCAGCATCTGCGTCTCAATATATGAGACATGAACATGTAAACTTCCTCTCCAGAGCTACTGTGAGAGTCACTTTACCAGCTTTATACAAAAACTACCATTAAACACACACTGAAACTCACAGATCTTCACCACAAACCGATAAAATTAGAGTTTGGTTTAACTTGAAGAAATTATGAAATATATTACTATTGTACTTCAATACCACGACTGAGGTGCCCTTGAGCAAGGCACCGAACCCCCCCGGGCACCGCAGCAAAAAATGGCTGCCCACTGCTCCGGGTGTGTGTTCATGGTGTGTGTGTGTTCACTGCTGTGTGTGTGCACTTTGGATGAGACAAATGCAGAGCACTAATTCCGAGTATGGGTCACCATACTTGGCCACATGTCACTTCACTTCACTTAAGTTACGATGCTTTTGGGAAACAGACCGTAATATTAAGATCAGTCGTACGATCGTTTACAGGTGGAGGCCACTGACATTTTTTCCCTACTCCTTTTCTGATTGTTTTTCACTAGTTTTGCATTTCAGTGTCACTACTGGTAGCATGAGGCGATACCTGGACCCTACAGAGGTTGCACAGGCAGCCCAACTTCTCCAGGATGACACACCTGAGGGCCCGACGTCCTCTAGTGGGTCCTGTGCTCACTGCCCGGCACCGTGGAGATCGACTGGCATTTGCCATTGAACACCAGAATTGGCAGGTGGCACCCTGTGCTTTTCACAGTTGAGGGCAGGTTCACCCTGAGCACATGTGACAGATGTGAAAGGGTCTGGAGAAGCCGTGGAGAACGTTATGCTGCCTGTAACATCATTCAGCATGACCGGTCTGGTGGTGGGTCAGTGATGGTCTGGGGAGGCATATCCATGGAGGGACGCACAGACCTCTACAGGCTAGACCATGGCACTCTGACTGCCATTGTCAGGATTGGACTGTCTTTGTGTTGTGATGCCCTGGTCCAGATCTCGAAGGAAATACCCCAGGACACCATCCGTCGTCTCATTACAGAGGTTGTCAGGCATGCATACAAGCACATGGGGGCCATACAAACTACTGAGTACCATTTTGAGTTGCTGCAATGAAATTTCAGCGAAATGGACTAGCCTGCTGCATAATTTTTTCACTTTGATTTTCGGGGTGTCTTTGAATTCAGCCCATCTGTAGGTTGATCAGTTTCATTTCCATCAAACAATGTGGCAACTTTTAGTTCCTAATACATTACACAGTCCATATCAGTATAGATATCCAGCAGGATATTTTTCCCCTTTGAGATCTGATGTGTTTTCAAAGTGTTGAGCAATGTAATTACATATATGTGATGTCATTGTGTGATTACATAAACAAACTGGTAAATCAGTTATTGGAACCAGTTCATTGAAATGAACTGTCCGAAAGAGCCAGTTCACGGAAACAAATTGATCTTTCCCATTTGTCTGAGGCTCTGAATTATAGGTAATAATGTTGTAAATAATGTTTAGTTTCTTGCATGGACCGATCGTTTCACTTCACAAGACCATTGCTCTCACTGATAGTTTGATCAGAGATTTCAAGCCAGTAGTTCCCAACCCTGTTCTTGGAACCCCCTCAACACTGCGCATGTTGAATCCTCGCCTCTCTTTGTCTGACACACTCATTTCAGGTCTTGGAAGCTCTACACAGCTGATGACCTGAATCAGTTGATTAGTGAGACATGCGAAATGTGCCCTGTTAAAAAAGGAGATCCGGGAACATTGTTTTGCACCGCTTACAATTAGGGCGCCTTCCACCAAGTATAATAATGAGGGGAAATGTTTTTATGCTCTTTACTACCTTAACTCCACATTGCTCCTCTTCACACATAAGCCCAATGACTGTGTGTTCTTTTCTTTGCTGCTTGTATCACATAAATGCAAATAGAAAAGTTACAGTATTACAGACAAATTAGAACATCAATAGCACTAAGTTCTTAGGTTCAATTTGCATGGAATGCGTGAATGTTTAAAATCTGTACCTTAATGCAGTGCAAGCCACTTTAGATAAAACTGTCCTCCAAATGCATACATGTAAATGATTCTTCTCTTCCAAATGACCCCTTGACAAACACACACACACACACACCTAAATTATTACAAGAAACAAGGATCTCCTTGCCTCTGCTTTTGATATCCACATTCGTCTCATTCTTTTTTTATCCCTTGAAGGGATAGGTTTTATCCCAGTTTCTGGTCAAATGGGATGCCTTTCACATTTCTGACAGTACAGGCTGACATATTAAAATCTGTGATTCTTCCATGGGGAACGGACAGTTACTGAATGAATATAATGTTATATCAAAACTCCGGATGGCAGCAACTGGAATCCAACCAATTTCACAATCTGTACCCACTGTTTTGCAATCCACAGAATTGTAGACCCTCCTCTCAATTATAAAATCTCCGCCTCAGCTGTAGCCCCTCCTCTCAAATTAGAAATCCCTGCCTCCACATAAACTCACATAAACATGTTGAAATTATTCATAGATTAATTATGAATTATTAATTGTTTATTTAAACAAAATGTAGATATGATTTCATTAGTTACATTAGGGCATTATTATTTCTGGTGTTACTTTTATTGACTGTTATTAGTCAGACATTCATTCATTTAGCAGATGCTTTTATCCAAAGACACCTCAAAGTGAAAAATTTCTTCCATTTGCCTGATGAAATAAAAAAAAACACATTTGCCCATATCATCAAACCCCCTGCACTCTCAACAAAACTACAGCTGATGGTCACACTTTTACAAGAAAAAAAGGGAAACAAGGTTAATTTGTTAACTATATGCATCAATTTGACATAAAGTGTCGTTTCCATGACGACCAAGCACTTACAGCCAAGCCGCATCCTAGCAAACGGTCACTGCACTGACATTATAAGTTGCCAGGTTACATCCATTTTATGATTAATGTTTTATTTTGTAGTTCTTCTGCATTTGTACGTTATCTTTGTGTGGATTACATTAGCCATCCACTTTAGAGTAAGACTGTATATAAACTACATTGTTTATTTTCTTATGTTATTGAAGCTTTCACTAAAACTTAATGATGGTGAGAGTTAATAACATTAGTATTTTTTTTTTTTGCACAACAGTTGCTAAACCTCATACTTTCTTTGATGCACAATGGGTTTAAGATTGATTAAATCAACATATTTTATCATGAAGAAGTTTTAGTAATACTATAGCATAGTAATATTATAGATATTTGGAGTGACTCCTTTTTGTTGTTGTTATTATTTGTTAAAATGATCTTTTAGAATATTTTAGCAAATGATTAACTGTATTGTAAATGAATCAGTGGACAGAGATTTCTACATTTAGAAAAGGAGCAACAAATCTATTAATACAGGGTAACTCTTTAGTTTAGGGATCAATTCTCACTATTAACTAGTTGCGTATTACTAGTATATTTATTAGTACTTGTACTAGTACTGTTTATTAAAGCTCATATTAATGGGTTATTCTACATGATCATATTTTAGATCCCTAATACTACCCCATACCTAAACTTAATTTCCGTACTACCTCACTAACTGTTAATAAGCGGCAAATTAGGAGTTTATTGAGGCAAAAGTCATAGTTAATGGTTAGTTAATAGTGAGAACTGGTCACCAAATTAAAGTGTGTGCTAATACAGTTTACAAATCTATCGGTATATATGCAAAAATGAAAAAAGTGTACAAATCTGTGAGTACAGATTGTAAACTGAGAGTAAGCATGAAATGATGAAACTAGGCAAAGATTAATGGATCTCAATAACTCCTATGTGACCCTATGGATCAGTGTAGAAAAGAGAGCAGTTTGGGCATTTTCTTTATTGAACATGAAATGGATGCAATATTTGTCAGGTAAACAGATTTAGAGCTCATGTAGACACTCTGGGGGAGCTGTGCTGACTGAGTCAGACAGCTGCTATTGAATTGCTCTTGCAGTACTTTGATGACGTTACATTTGATATGTTATGTTCAAAAAAAGCTAATTCTGTAAAAGAAAATATCTCCCTTTGCATTGAACTTTGCAGATGTTGTTTATGCTCAAACGGGAACATTACACATTAACTAAAGTTAAAAGAGTGAAATCATAATCAACGACCCCTTTAAGTATCCCTAAGATTTTAAAATAAATATTTTAATAAGTATCACATTTGCGTGTTCACAGTTCTCTGACATTGGTTAATGGTCATATGCACTCTAAAAAATGCTGGGTTGTTTCAACCCAACTTTGGGTCAAATATGGATCTAACCCAACCGTTGGGTTAAATTTTTACATTAAATTTTTAACCCAAAAGTTGGGTTAGTCCATATTTGACCCAAAGTTGGGTTGAAACAACCCAGCATTTTTTAGAGTGTGGCAGCCAGGTAAATATAAAATAACAATTTTTGATTTTGATTGTTATTTTAAATTTTTTTTATTTTAATTTGACATGGTTTATAATTTAATTAATTGTTAGCTTTTCATTAAACTCACAAACCCCCTGCAGTTCCTTTACGAACCCCAGTTTGGGAAACCTTGACATAATGTAATGTTTAATACACTTCATGTTGTTAATTACAATGAATGGAATATATTTTCTTACTCTTTGTATTTTTACATCATTATGGTAGAAGATTATTCTGTTTAAATCAATGTGCTAAACGAGTTAGGACAAAAGCAATCTAAAAGTAATCAAAAGTAGTCTGATTACATTACTTAAAATGTGTAATGTAATGGATTACGTCACTGACTACAATTTTTGTAATGTAATTTGGAATCCGTAACGGATTACAATTTGTAAGTAACCTACTCAGCTCTGAACATACATTACATATATTTGTTTTTCCCAGCATATGACAAATTGCTCTTTGCATGTGCAAGGCAAGACTTCAGAACATGCGAGTTAAAATCTGCTAAGAGGTAATAATGGAACAAAAGTTTTAAAAAGTGATTTTTCACTATTATTTACAACAGGATCTGCATTTTCATGGGTTTAAGTAAAATAATTGTGTTATAAGAGACAATACTTGTGCATCAAAACCTTAAAAATGAACTTGATTTTCAAAAGTCGGTTTGCGACAGCTGAACATTTTTGACATGCCAGTCTCTGAGTAACATGTAATTTATTTACGGCAAGAAATAAACTTCATTCTGTAAAATAAAAGTATAGTGAACAACACAAAAAGCATTTCAAACAACTCCAGCATGTTTTATAATACCCCAAAATCAAGTTCACCCCTCATGCATGTTATCATGTCCATCAGAAACTATAAGCTGACTGTCGGTTGGAATATTAGAACTAAAAACATCGACATAACATACTCACAGGTATCAATCAATTCACTAAATATATACTACAAAAGAAATAAATACTTATTACCTTACAACCTATGTGCATTCAATTCCACATTATTTGACTATCACAACATCAATGTCTGTCAAAAAAATGACATGCACAATACACAGTAGTATTTACGAGAAGTATATGCATTACCTGGAAAACCCACACTACTAGATGACTACTTTTGACCATTTCATCACTTTCTGAGAAGAAGAAAATGACGGCCTGAGCAGCTTCAACATGCTGTCTTGCTGTCTGTCAGAGACCGTAACATACATAATATAATGCATGTGAGTTTAAATTTGTTGTTTACTTGCTGAAATTAATTCGGAATGATCAGGGAACTGAGTGATATACTTTACACTATATGCTAAAGATGATGAACGCCAATCCAGCTGAAAAACGTTGCCAGGTAAACATCATTCAACGTGGTTCCTGACGGAAACAGGAAGTTGTATGTTATATTTTGACAGACATTGTTTTTATACACAAACTATACACATTCTGATTCCGACATTCCTAAATTAAATATTTTCAATAATTTTCTATTCTTTACTTCTCATAATTTTGGCAATAGATGAACTGTTAAATGAATGTTCTTGAGATGAGTCCCTGTATGACTCTCACATGCTGATGTAATATATATATATTACTGAACTTGAAATGTGATTTTTATCAAATGTAGTTTGATCTTCTCAGTTGTTTAAAAGATTAATGCAATTATCAGTTTGATAAAATGTTGATAAAACTTGACTCATACCTTTTCTTTTCATTATCCAAAAAAAAGACACATTTTTACATTTGTTACATTTAATTACACCTTAGCAGGTTTTGACTCAATAACATATGGCACATTTATTTGTGCACTGAATTACACATATTTTTGAATTTTCAGACTGTACTGTTGTGAGTAAAACCGTGCATTCATCTGGTGCGTAGATTGTGAATTAAGCATGTGTGGAGTCGTTGCATGTATTTTTGGCGCATTTATGGATCTGTTGTGTGCATATGTGGGATGATCATAATTTCTGACTAGACATCATTATCAGAGAGTGTTTACAAGAAAACCTGGATCATTTCATGTGCATGCATACATGCAGCTTCATCCATATCAAAGTTTCTGTTATAGGATCTGTACAGAAATGTCGCTGCACCTCATTCTGTCTGCACTGCAGTGAGGACACACTGTCACAGAGACACATTCGGCTGCATGCATCATGGCCATTCATGAAAGTCAACCTTGTGCAACCACTGACACAGACGATTCATACCACATTTATGTGCCGAACTTGCCTAGCTTTTTCAGGGTATAGTGCATAATAAATAGAAATTCTCTTCACTGACCTAAAAAAAAAATCAAGGATTCTTGGCCTTCAAAATTGGTATCCATAAGGACCCCAAGCAATCTTTAGCGCCTGATTGCTTCCTACACAATCGCTGTAGGAAATATGTTTGAAATACATTATAAATAATGACAATAAATCTCTGTTTTAGTTAGCTTATGTTCTAGCATAGCATACAGACCTGATTGGTCTGATAGCTTAGTTTATGTACTGCATATTTGGACATCTTTAAGGTAACTATGTCAGATCAGATATTTCAGTTATTTATCATTTGATTGTTATTATTTATTAACAGTTTATTAAGTGTCCGTTTTTTATTATGCACTTTATTAAGCAATTATATACATATTTTAAATTAATGCCATTTGTATGATTAATTTATACCTGATTTCTCACAAAACTGTGCTGCCTTGAAATGTACTCTTCAGACTCAGTAATAAATATATAAGTAACTAGTAGAGATAACATTTTAGTATGCTATACTTTATGAAAACATAAGCATTTTGTTTTCAAAGCACAGATTTGAAACGATCCTTGCTGTGGGTGCTGTAGACATGGTTGTGCTGGTGTCAAATTTTAACTTAGCCTCTTAGTATCCTGTGGTTCCCTCTAGTGGATAACATTAAAATAATTACATTTATAACCATACCTCCAATTTTGGGACCTCTGTGATTTACGGTCTCTGGTGCCCAGATGCTCTTAAGACAAGTGGCAATTATCAGGGTCCAAACACAAGTAGCACCAACAGCAATAGGTGACATAATTGTCTTTATTTTTCAAATATGTTTTACTCCCAAGTTAACCATCTTGAAGCTATATTTCAAGTTTAATGAAGCTTACTAAATTACATGCTCATTCCAAAAGGAAATCGCTCACCCTCATGATGTTCCAAACCTGTCTGAATTTCTTTCTGTTGAGTTAAGAAGATATTTTGAAGAATGCTGATAACCAAACAGTTGCTGGTAGCCATTGACCTTTTTTTTCCCTATACTGTGGATGTCAATGGCTACCAGCAACTGTAAGATTCAACAATTTGGACACAGAGATGCTTTGAGATACCTGTACCTATGGGATTGAACCATATATGGCATTGACTGAAAATGAAGATTACAAAAGAAAAGTTTGGTAAGAACCAGAATACAAAATTATATTAAGTTAATAATAATTCTTATGTTACAGGCACTAAAACATAAAATCTTTTTTTTTCAAGCATATTTCATCATCCTTTTCTAGTTTTAACATCCGTTTGTTTTTCAGACATATCTCTTTAAAAGAAAAAAGTGTATTATGCCTGCTCGGTAAATAAACATCAATGGCATTTAACTTTTTTTTTCACTATTTATGTTTGTCTTGAACAAAATCAAAAATCTGAGCTGCTGGGAAGTTTCTGGAATTTGTTTGATTTAACATGGAATGACGGTGAATCATGGTGGGAGAATAGTGATAGGCCCTATCTATTTAAAATATATATATATATATTGATACAATATAGTTAATATAAATATGAAAAATAATACTTCTTTAGAAATTTGTGAATTATATTTGCTCAAGAATGTTTTTAGTTTTAGCATTTTGAGTTTGTTCAATACTCTTGAGTATTAATGCATTTTTTTGCATCAATATAGCAAAACAAACTTTTAATCCAATTTTTTGCAGCGCAATCTGCAATCTCCGACTCTCGCTTTGAGTTTGTTCAATACTCTGTTTGAGTATGAATGCAATTTTTTGTTTGCATCAATATAGCAAAACAAACTTTTAATCCAATTTTTTGCAGCGCAATCTGCAATCTCCGACTCTCGCTCGTTCCCCCCCTCTCTGTGTGTGCGTGTGTGTGTGCGTGTGCGAGTGATGTGTGGGTTTTTGTGCATCAATTAAAGCAGCGCTTTAATATGGAACGGTGATTAAACTGACTTGGAACTACCTGTGCATTACACGGTTTTACTGCATAGCTGCCAGCCAATCAGAATCCAGTATTCAAACTACCCATGGAATAATTGGATTTAACATACAGTAAAGGTCTTTGCAAACTGAGTCCGAAATTTTCGCACGTTAAAAAATAAATACGACCTCACGTTGTGTCAATCACGTTTAAACACCGTCTCCGAAACTTTCGTCCATCATAAAAAATTAAGATAAGGTTCTAATTTCTGCATTTTCGCATCCATAGCAAGCATTTTGATAAGAAAGGATGACGAATACGAAAAAAAAAAAATACGAAAAAAAAAATTTTTCGGACCTTAACTGGTTAACTTAACTGGCCAATGCAAGTCAAGCATCAGTTTCAGCATTACCTTTCCGACATGTTCCTCATTGGTTGAGCCTCATAAGGTGATGTGGAAAGTTCACATAACACTTAGTTTCGTTCCTGAATGAATCAGTATTTTGAGTAAATTGGTTGAATTAATCACTAATTGACTACTGGCATAACAATGTAACAATTCAATGTAAGTGACTGGACTGACCGCGAGAACGCGTAGAGACAAACGGAGTGATACAAACTGTTAAAAGTCCCAGTGCTCATATTGGTGGAATACAATCATTCCTAACAGGCCTCTCAGCCAATCAGATAAGAGGACGGGAACTGTGAATCTCCATGTAATTTATTCAATATTCTTTCTTTTTAATAAATATTTTCTTTCTGTTACGGTTTAATCTTAATGTTGTGTTCTGTGTTGTCTTCACATAGCTAAGAGATAAGATGATGATAATGGATGTCTCTATTTCAAAGTTTTAAATGTCTCAGGACAATCTTGTGAAGCATTACCAATGCATTTATCTGGTAGGCCTATATTAGCTAACACTTGTTGAATTTGTGCTGGTCAGACAAAGTTAGACTGCAGCATTAAAAACGATGCAACAAAAATGAAGTGATTCAATAAAAACTCAGTTCTAGCATCATTTTATCCACTAACTTCTCTTCGTTTGCCTGCAGCCCTTTGGGCTGACAGAGTTAAAGGGTTAGTTCACCCAAAAATGAAAACAGGCCATAAATTACTCACCCTCAAGGCATCCTAGGTGTATATGACTTTCTTCTTTCAGACGAATCCAGTCGGAGTTATATTAAAAATTGTCTTTGATCTTTCAAGCTGTTTAATGGAACTCAGCGGGTGTTGCAGTGCTTCAGTCCAAAAGAAGTGAAATAAAAAGCGCCCCTCCATTAAAAAAAGTGCCTCACACGGCTCCGGGGGGTGAACAAAGGCCTCCTGTAGCGAATCAATGTGTTTTTGTAAGAAAAATAAAATAACCATATTTAAAACGTAATAATCACTTTAATCTAGCTTGCGCTCACTGTTGTAAACAGAAGCAGTTCCCGGTGGATGACGTATGAGCTGAGTGCCATTAAACAGCTTGAAAGATCAAAGACAATTTTTTATATAACTCCGACTGGATTCGTCTGAAAGAAGAAAGTCATATATACCTAGGATGACTTGAGGGTGAGCAATTTATGGACTAATTTTCATTTTTGGGTGAACTAACCCTTTTAAGTGTTTCGTAATACACTGCAAAAAATGGCTTATCTTACTTAGTCTTGTTTCTAGTCAAAATATCAAAAAATTCTTTAAATATCATAAAACACGTTATATGTTTGACCACCGCGGGGAGCCGTTCCCAAACTTTACTAGTACCTTCAAATCATGTCGCAAGTGATGAATTATGCATATCAGGTTTCCTCTGGATATTGCTGTCCTCAAACTGCTCAGGTAGCCTACCTCAGGGAACGATGGTGATGACAAAAACTGGTGATAATACAAATATATCGATTCGCTACACGAAAACAGTTGCTATTGAAAAAACAACAGAGAAAAAGTAAAGAAAAAAGGTGTCTATGCACTAAAAACTAAAAAGGTCTCTGCCTCAAATAAGAAGACATCAAATAGTGGCCCTTCAGTGCTAAGCCACTAATAGATTAATTAAAATGTTATTATATAGTTCCCATCCACCTGCACTATAGCTTTGAAATGTGCGTTAAGTATGTGACATTTGCGGTCTTTTTTTGGCCACATGACTTTTGGCTTTTTGCGGTTCAGAGTTCAGTTCAACAAGCTTTATGTCTTGTGTTCAACGGAAATCTACAATTACACTTTGGTTTTTGCATGCAAAATTACTGAACCATTCCTCTTTCAGTGCTGTGTGGTATTTCATTTCATCCCAGAGATCAGTCTTAGATCCTCAAATGGTCAAATGTGTTATTGACGAAACTACCTGATTGTGTTTACGCTCCCACTCTCCCATACAGAATGAAATGAAGTTAATTAGGCTACCTAAAAGTAGAACTGGTTGTAATTGCGTATTAGTGCATTAATAAGCATGCATGAGCATGAGAACAACAGGACATCCCACTTCGCGAGCGAACGACTCTCTCTTTTAAGAAATGCTTAATTGTATTTATTCGTGCATCGCTGTTCCACATCTGATGACATCATCTGATCGTGATAATTCATCTCTGGCTCCAAAATACAGAAGGATAAGAAGACATAGCCTAATAAACATGTAGGCCTAGCTGTTTGTTTTAGGATTCACAAATCTTTTATTTGTAGTATTTTTTACAGTCTTTAGATTTTTATGTTATCGACAAGAGATTGTAATGTAACGAGTAATTTGTTTAGATTTACCTGCATCGTAAGGTCATATAGTACATTAAAGCCCCTTCCATTGCTTGGAAAAAGCGAAAATCAATTAAATTTAGTAAGGATCAGGAACACTTTTCTAATGGCGCATCACAGAACTCTTTACGTTGTTCTTTGTATCTCCAGTGCTGTATGAAGCAAATTAATGACTAATTGAACAGCTACTCTAATGTGAGAATAAGTAGCAACCCTCTACAATGCGAGTAAATCACTCGCAAATGCGACTAAATCTTCACTCTGGGCGTGTGTGTGGTATGACATAGGTATTACAAGGAGAAGGTGACTTTTCAGTGTGTGTGTTCAGTTGTTGGATGAATATGATTATTGTTTGTATCTTCAGTGTTTTTGGTTTTGTTTTGTTTTTCCTATGAGAAGCCAAAGGAGAATTTTTACATTGCTGGATAATAAAGTTAAATCAATCAATCAATCAATCAA
Source organism: Sinocyclocheilus anshuiensis (assembly GCF_001515605.1). Lineage (NCBI taxonomy): Eukaryota > Metazoa > Chordata > Actinopteri > Cypriniformes > Cyprinidae > Sinocyclocheilus > Sinocyclocheilus anshuiensis. The sequence goes on from NW_015551045.1 coordinate 3,045,157, forward strand.
TATAATACAATTATTATTTAAAAAAATATTATTATTATTTAGAATTTCATTACATTTTCATTGAATTGGCTGACTATTTTTATAGACAATATTAATTTATACACCATAATACTATATTAAAATAATGATAATAACAATAATTTAAATAATAATAATAATTATTATTATTATTAATATCCCAGCAGCTGACTTACAGAAATCTGCTTTAAAAAGCTGTAGTCTGCTCTCATTCAGATTTAAATGTACAGACCTGGATTGTTGCTATGACAACAGCTCTGAGATTAGTTTTGAAGGAGGAAGGATTGAGTCTAAATCAAATGAAATCTAGATAATGCAGTAATTCATGTACGAAGAATGGGGCCCAGGTCTTGGATGTTCAGCTTGTTGACATTTGAACTTTGACACAGGAAACATTAGTCAATTTAAAATACTGCACCTGAAGATGAATATAGAGCAGTTATTGTCTTTTCTTAGGCTATATGGCATGACCTGCAACCCTTTAACTACATTTCTAATTTGAGTTTGTTCTATTGCAGTTGCTACTATTTTTTTAAACGTGAAAAAAAAAACTTTACACTAGTCCTGTGTAAATTATGCTCAGAATGACAGTTGAAATCATACTGCTATTTTATTGATGCTAAAGTTTACTGAGCATTCTGTGTGGGTTAATCATTCACACTTCACATCTCAGGAGCTGAGGTTTGTTTCTTGCACGTCTATCTTGGATTGCCAAACATGAACTTTTCAATACATTGTCATGTTGAAATGCTCTAAATTATCAACAAAGGCAAAGGTTGATTATGAAGGTGAAGGATGAGGCCTTCAAAGTGAACCAAGAAAATGAACTCACACTATCAAAAATCTGGTATTTGATATCAAGATATGCCACAATGATGCAATTTAATAATGTATTTCATGCTCCCTCTGAGCCGTTCTTCACTGCTGGCAGCTATTTTGCAAGAACAATGGCCCGATTTATTGCATTTCCATTTGTTAAAAAAAAATATTTCTCAAAAATAGTTTTTTCCAACAAATTGTTGTTCATCTTAAAAATATTATATATATATATATATATATATATATAAACATAACTGTTACCATTAAAATGAACCCTGTTACACATGTTTGTATATGTTTTTGTTTGATAATAATAAGAATTGGTAAAAGCATAGCCAGCACAGGTATTTCGTTGAGTATGTGAGTAAATTCCGCTGGGTTCAATGAAAAGGTGTCATAGGCACTTAACCATATCTGCTATTTATAGAGAGTCACTAGAATCATTGCTTTACAGCTCCGGTGTTTATGTAGAATTATTCTCGCCATTATAGAGATTATTAGTGGGTATAACTATTGTAATTGGACGTTTATGATACAATAGCCTCGTAAACAACCAGCTGTATAAGTAATAGATAGACTAGACGGGTAATGAGTTTGTTTAGTGTTTTAAATGAAGATAGACAATTGGATAAACCCTGTTTTACACTATTTGCCCTAATTAAAAATCTATCGATTTTTTTTTTTTTTTTTTTTTTAAATAGCAGACTTAAAAAAGTAGTTTTAAGATTGGGGGGAAATTTTTTTCTTCAACCTTAAATCAGGACTGCAAGAAAATCACTAGTAATCAGTAATACTTTGTTAACCAATTTTCTCTGACGGCACAGGGTTCTTCTTCTGAATCTGAATCATTTAGACACAATCAGCTTTAAATGCATCAAGAAATTGTAACTAATATTTGGGCTTCCTAATAAAAAGTTCTCTTTGTACTTCATATAGAATTACATATGAAGAGCATTACCAACATGTTTTTGTTACTGTGGTGAGAATATTTTTACAACATGCCCCCCCAATAAACTTTATGGCCTCAGAGGCAGCTATCGGCAAGCTTGTTTATACAATTCTCCTCTTACCAGAAATAGAGCAATGATAAAGAAAAATGGAACAATACAATGTAACAAGACAGAGCTAAAGAATCATTAAAGCCTCTTTATTAGAACACATTAAAATGCTTTTGTAGAAACATGGTATGCCACTATGTTTGTCTCATCGGCCTATTCATAATCGAGAGATTACATTTTCACTTATGAGAACTCCTAGTATACTGGTTTTGTAACTTGAACCATTTAAAGTCATCAATATGTCAGTATAATTTAGGATTAGACAACAAAAGTTCATGATTTGGTGTTATCACAGTATTGAATGAATATTTTGATATTAAAAATGTAATAAAAGTTGTTGTGTATATGTACATACATACATGATATACAGTAGTCAACATTTGAAGTGGATCAAAACCTTTCATCAAAGTTGTCATAAAACCTAAACAATACCCGTTCTTATCTTAGGACAACTTTGATGAGCTTTTTTGATCCACTTCAAATGTTGACTACTGCACACTGCAAAACCGAATTATTCTGCTCCTATAAGCATTAACACATGAATTATATAGCTAAAATGTGCCAACGTTTTAAGATATAGCAATTCAATCTGTGTCTAACAGAATATCATTTCTATTTCTGCAGCATGAACATGTGGTGGCCATAAAGAGCTAAAGATATCCATCACAATATCTTCTCTAACCTAAATATACAGTTCACAGAGATGAAGATGAAGGTTCAGTATGGACATATGGACACTCTCTGCAAATGGACATGTATGCAGGCAGATGCATATTGTTTGCTCAACAGTCCCTTTCGCCTCGGCCTTTGGACGCCACACCCTGGCTTTGTTAACGCGGTCATAAAACAGGTCCTGTTGCGGCGACGCCGTAGAGGAGATATGTTCTGCCCGTCAAGCTGAGCTTCTCTGTCACACCATTGATAAGAGAGTCCAGAGTGTGCTTGATAATGAAATAGCTCACAGCTTCTCAGCGTGCACTCGTCTCTTATCCAGCGATGCCGTTACACTGTGCAAACAGCACCAGCTCCTGCTCGAGTGCCGTCTATTCACTCGCACGCTAGCAGGTCTTCTCCATTTTGATGAAGTGCAGATAAAACACATCAGACATTTCCCTCCAAGTTTCCCTCAAGTGAATATGAAAGCACCTTCAATAAAACTGACCAATCAATGCTGGACACAAACAGCTCTGTTTCTGATATCTGTGGGAAGACACGAGTTAACAGATAGGAAAATGGATGGAAATGCTGCTTTCCTCGGCAAGTCTGAAATGAATCACTTTGCCACAATAAAACATATATTTTATTAATACAAATTACTTTAGAAATATACAGTTATTTGAATTCACTTTTACAATCTCAAAACATATTAAAGTTTACAGTGATGAGCAAAACAACAGCAGTAATAAAGTACTAGAATAAAGAAACCGACATGACCAGAGTAATATTACACAACCTTTCAGATTCATGTGTAGGCTACTTCAAATGTTGCTGCATTACTTTTCAATGGTTCTTGACTACTTTTTATTCAGTCTTTGTCACGGTTGTCACATTCGTGTTGTGTTTTCATTGATGGGTTGATTTGAAAGTACTCTGTGTGTAAAAGTGTGAAAGGGCTCTTTATAAAAACGATCTTCAGTACTCTTCTTTGATAGTCATTGGCATAGATGGCGATACCAGGCCACTGCTGCTGCTTGTGACCATGGGAACATTGCCTTGCAGAGCTGAACCAGGTGGGGTTGGTGTGGTTGTGGATGCCGGCTGCGGCTGTTGCATCTTCTTTTTATTGACTTTCCTCTCTTTAGCACGCCGGTTCTGGAACCAGATCTTCACCTGCCAACAACATGCCATAAGTTGTGCTGAAAAAACGTTGTTCCTGGTAAAAGTTGCGTTTTATGTTTCATCTATGCTGCATTACACAGCAGTGATCCCAATCAGCTTCTACACGCTTAAAAATAAATGTTCCCAATGGGAGGGTTTCACAGCGATGCCATAGAAGAAACATTTTTGGTTCTCAAAAGAAACTTTCAGGTAACAGTTCTTAAAATAAACTTTTTTTTTTTGTGGCATAAAAATGTACAGAAAGACATTTTATTGGCATCTATGATTCTGAGAAGAACCTTTAACATCCATGGCAGCTTTTACATTCCACAAAAATTTCTTTATAATGCAAAAGGTTCTTAAAGGGATAGTTCACCCAAAAATGAAAATTAGCCAATTATTTACTCACCCTCAAGGCATCCTAGGTGTATATGACTTTCTTCTTTCAGACGAATCCAATCGGAGTTCTATTAAAAACTGTCTTTGCTCTTCCATGCTGTTTAATGCCAGTCAGCAGGTGTTGCATTGCTTCAGTCCAAAAGAAGTGAAATAAAGCGCACCCATCCATAATAAAAAGTGTCTCACACGGCTCCGGGGCAGTGAACAAAGGCCTCCTGTAGCGAATCAATGCATTTTTGTAAGAAAAATATCCATATTCAAAACGTAATAATCACTTTAATCTAGCTTGCGACAACAGTTGTACACAGAAGCAGCTCCGCATTTGCGCATGCGCCGGTGAGTCTCGTGAAAACCAATGTTTGTTAACAGGAGCAAAGGAAGCAAAGTTTCCTTACTTTAGGTGAACTATCCCTTTAAGATTATTAAAATGTTCTTCACATTCAAGAAGAAAATGCTTCTTTTAAGAATTTTTCACTGAAAGGTTCTTTAGAGAACTTTTGGGGTTTTTGAAACCTTTTGAAACCTTTATTTTTAAAAGTGTACCATGGATATATTAAAGGCTCAGGGAACTAAAGATGCCAATAAAGAACCTTTTTACAGTATGAAGAACCATTTGTACATTAAAAAGGTTCCATGGATGTTAAAGGTTCTTCATGGAACAATAAATTCCAAAAGAGTGCATGAAGAACCTTTAACATCCATGGAACCTTTCCATTCAACATAGGATTCTTTATAGTGGAAAAAGGTTCTTTAGATTTTTAAAGGTCCCCAACACTCTATGTGTTGATGTCATATTAACTGAAACAGGAAGACAGGGCGGGACATATCAAGCAGCCCCGCCCCTTTTTAAATAGCCAATAGCGTTCGTTTATATCACAGCTTGGGCTAGAGCCGTTGAGCTCCGTAAAGCCGCATTTGACAGGGTGTGCCAGCCACAATCTCATCCATATTGCTATAAAATATAGCATTCTATGGAAAGCATATTTACACTGTTTGAATCGTTCCCTGTCCCCTATATAGTGCACTACGTGCCATTCACTGTACAGAAAATGCTAATTTCAGCTGCAGCTTCAGCATCTATTTTATAGTGTAGGGGGCGGGCGCTTCAGATTCTAGAGAGCATTTAATTGGACAGAAAGTTTGATGAGAAGCTGAAGTACGATGTGACGTCAAAAAAATCGTTGAGCCGTTTTGGCGGAAGTGACGAACTGCAAGCTTTGAATGCTTATATCTTCTAAATGCGAATTTTGTCACTGTTTTGGAGCACACTGCCTTATAGATAACCTTAAGACTAACATATTGATACTAACACCCAAAAAAAACTTTACTTTGATTTCATGGGGGCTTTAAAATGTTCCTTACACTAAGAAAAAAAAAAGTGACTGAAATGTTTTGGGGAACCAAAAGTGATTTTTCTGTAGCATCACTGCAAACCCCCTATTGGAATATTTATTTTTAGGAGTGTATGTGAAGAATATGTTGTCTAACATGATGACTGAAGACTGTATAGAGCAGCTAACCTGTCTCTCTGACAGACTGAGTGCTGTTGCCAGTTCTGCCTTTCTTCTTATTGTGATGTAACGGCTGTAATTAAACTCTTTCTCCAACTCCAGACGTTGGTGATCCGTGTACACTACCCGGTATTTGTCTTTTGTTCTGGTCTTCCCTCCTAAATGACAAACGGCATAACAAATTAATTTTGCATTAAAAGTCAAGTCAATTTTAAACAAATAATTGTGAATCAGTCCTTTTGAGAAGTATTTTCTACAGGACTCTGTCCTTTTCACAGTAGGCTCTGATGAGTATTTTATCACACGACAGAAAAATCATTTTAGTTTACTTGATTTATTTAGCAACAAATTGCTTGGCATAAATGTAAATGTATTCGGTGTAAACCTGGTTCCTTTCAAGGCTTTTCTCCATTTTTATTTTAAGTAGTTTTTACTCACTAAGCGTACAGAAACATTTGACTATACTGTAATTAATTATAATGTGATAGACATAAAGAGTAATTTTTTAGTTAATGTCGTTGTGTTTATCTTTTCTATTAAAAAGTAACTATGGGAACACAGTGTTTGCTCCCTTAATCAAGCCAATCGTTAAGAGCACACATATATAAAACACCAAGATGTCCATGTTATAAAGGTCTTTGGAATCGTGTCTCTATATTTCAAACTTAGTTTACCCTGTCAGCGGCAAGAGGGGACTTAAGTGGCTACCAGGTTAAATATTAAAACAACGCCTGTCTAGGGCAACAGAACTCCAGATAATTAGGCTTCTCCACCATAGCATCTTCATTTTAAATCTCACTAGAGGCCATAATCTCTTGGTATCATTAACCCGGCCAAGCAACTCTCACAATCCTCCATTTAAAAAGCCAGGTATTTAATTGTGTTATATGAAATACATCTTAGAATCTTAAAATAATAGTGACAGTCAGTGAGCTAATAACATCATTTGGGCTTGGCTCCAGACTTCTCAAAAAGACCGTCTGGCTACTGAGTTGTACACTCTACAGAAAATGCTGGGTTGTTTCAACCCAACTTTGGGTCAAATATGGACTAACCCAACTTTTGGGTTAAAAATTTAATGTAAAAATTTAACCCAACGGTTGGGTTAGTCCATATTTGACCCAAAGTTGGGTTGAAACAACCCAGCATTTTTT
>NW_015551045.1:3052888-3063184 GCF_001515605.1 Sinocyclocheilus anshuiensis
AAAATGCTGGGTTGTTTCAACCCAACTTTGGGTCAAATATGGACTAACCCAACCGTTGGGTTAAATTTTTACATTAAATTTTTAACCCAAAAGTTGGGTTAGTCCATATTTGACCCAAAGTTGGGTTGAAACAACCCAGCATTTTTTAGAGTGTATGTTAATGTGTGGCACTTAAAACTACTGTTTTGAGGAATTGCCTCAAGATTGTAATTTATGGCATTTTTCATATGCATCAGGCAAAATAAAACTAAGTGTGAAAGTGTTTGCACAGAAATAGGTCCAACTAAATATATCATTTTCCTTCAGCTTGCCTGTGATGTCATGGTATGGCATACATTTGAGGAGGAATTGAAAGTTAATTGTTGCGAGCAGACAGAGATAACATACCTTATGAACAATGTGCTGAAATATCAGAATTTTTTGTTTTTTGTTTTAATAGAACTTGCAGTATTTACAATAATTCCAAATCTCACTGTTTAAAACTGGGCGGAAAAAATAGCCCCAACTGTACACATTTACAATACATTTTCTTTTCATATTTTTATTCAGTTTTCATAATCAGTGGGATCCACAGTATTTAAGTTTTAACAGCAGGCTTTTGGTGACATTTCCTCCAGTCCTGTGAATTGCCTTATTGATTTTTTTTTCCCTGTTACATATTGTGTTGGTTTCTAAAAGGCATCTTTTTATTATTTTTATTTTTTTTACATTTTCTATACTTTTTTTTCAGTTTATTCATCCTTTCTGCTATTTTAGTCATGTTAATTACACATGCGCATCCGTGTATTCAACAACTTCTCGGCATCCGGACAAAAAAAGAACAAAGACTGACATCAAAGCAAAGAAATTCACACAAATCACTATATTAGCATGACAATCAAGTGAATACAGAAGAGTTTGCTTCTGAACCATTGCGGGACCGAGTTGAGCTGTAGTTTTCCCGTTACATGTTCATAGCAGGCCTTTTTTATTTTATTTATTCCTTTGTTTATTTTTACCTTTTTTATAATTTTCCTTTTTTTTTGCGATCACGATAGTTAATATTCTCTATCATGATTATTATATTGTATTTTTCAAAATACAATCATTTCATTTATAGATTTCAAAAACGCACCTGAGTTGGACGGCGGCGCGCTCCGACGCATCCAGTCGTAGGGGTTCCGTCTCTGAGAGTTGGGCGACAGCTGACCGACTGATGTGTTTATGGAGGATGGAAGAAGGCCAGGCGCTTGAACGGACGAAAACTCTGGAGGACTGAAGCCCAGCTGACCAGTGCTCGAGGTCGAAGCTCCAGTTCCCGGCCCGTAAGGTGTCCATTCCTCTCGCGGAGGAGGGTACGCGGGATTCCAGGCTCCTGGTTGGCTGTGGTGAGGGTCGCTGGTAATTCCAGATACGTGATGGTAGCCTGTGAAGTCTGGATACTGAGGAGGTGCGGGGACAAAATTCTGAGGGTTCAGGTTTAGGCTTGGGTGTCTTACGGAATTTGGGTACATACTGGTGTCCTTCTCCAAGAGATAACTCACGTACATTTTTCCGCCGGATGACTCCAGTGCATTATATGCACCCAGACAATTGATCTTGGCTCCTTAGGCCCAGGTTTCCCTATAACCTGACGGCTCCTCTACCTGGCCAGATTCTCTGAACCCTCCAGCCTCGGTGGCTGCTAAAGGTTGCGATGTTGACGTCACTTTTATGATCATGATGATCACCCTCCCACGGTCTCGAGACTGCCTTGGTGATGTTCCAATTCAGAGCGCTCCACGAATGAATGCCATTCAGAATGTAAACCTATTAGTATAGGCCTACATGCACTCTAAATACAAAGTGTAAAACTGGCATGAAATTTAAAAAGACAACACGTATACATTTACTGTTGTAAGAAATGTTGTTTCTATGATTTAGACTAGCTCATTACTTGCGGATAAAATACAAATAAGCCTATATTGCATTTAACTATCAATCATGCATAGCTATTTTTAAGGTAAATTAGGCTTTTGTTAACATTTTTTTTTTTTTTCAGAAATACAAATGCCAGCTGGAAACGGGAATTCCCCAAATTCCTTGTGCGCACCATCATATTTGATTCGATTTTATTTCAAGTTCAAGTTATTCTTATTTTTGTTTTCCTAAGATCGGTGTTGGTAATACATGTATGTTGTTTAGTTTAGTGCTATTTTTGCATTTGTGTTTTTTATTGGAAACAGGAGCTAATTATCATGAACTTTAATTGTTATGTGGCCTTTTTACATATAAAACAATAGCCCGAAAGCATTTGTATACTATTTTATGATTTAATGACATGAACTGTAAAATATACTGTGACTAAAATACCGCGCCGTAATACAGTGTCACTGTGTTTTTATGATATGATGGCAAACAAAACTACCAGTTTTTAGCATAAATTTAACAAAACATTATTATTGCAATCTCTATACATAATGTTATATATTAGGCTACACACACGCACGCGACATTCGATTATCAGCTGATTCAAAACAAGGAACAATGTCTACAGTGCGAACAAGACAACATGTTCGTAATATGATCATTTTATCAGATCGATTTTATGGGGTATGCATGTTTTAAACGTAGGCTACATTTTTAGACAGATTATATGCAATCACATTTTATATATTATTAATACAATGAATGCTATAAATTGTAAATGTAATTGTTATATATATATATATTGTGAACTGTACACATGGAACAGCCATCGGCGCAAGACGAAATGAAAAATTAGACATGATTATTTTACAGTAGCACATTAAATATTATAATAGGCCTATATATATAGAGAGAGAGAGAGAGAGAGAGAGAGTATTTTAATTGGATATATGTATCAAAGTCCAATTAAAATGTGTTGTTAAATTACGTAAATTACGTATGGCTGCATTTTAAGTATCCCTGTCTTCTGCACGGAAGACCAGGACCACAATTTCACCTGGACTTTCAAAGCATTTAATCTATGAGCCAGTTTTCAAGAAGAAATTGGACAGAGATAAAACTAATATCGCCTATACCAAATTATTTCAGGATGTCTCCTATCAGCTTTTTATGATATGAAAACATCTAAAACACACGGCCATAAAATTATGAGCTGTCCAAAAAAAAAGAAAAAGAAAAAGAAAAGGTGGTCTAAAATGAAAACATTTGACACCCGGACAAAAGTGATGTAAACCATTGTTAGAAAAACTGAAATGTGTCTTGGGTAATTTAGATTGTATGGGCTAGTTATATGTGTTGCTGCTCAATAGTATTTATGATTGTGTTCATGTTGTAAAGACTAACAAGTGTGTGTTTGTGGGCTAATACATTTATAACCGTAGTAGCTTTTATTTCACTGTTTGGCTAGAAAACGGTTGCCTATTGATAAGATAACGACGTGGAATATACTTTCTTACATTTTAATTGGTTTACATCCTATTTTTATTGTATTCAACCTTTACTGACCTATATCTTAAACAGAGTTACTTAAAATACACACGATTTATCAAACTATTCATCAAGTTGTTCTTCACACTCTAAAAAATGCTGGGTTAAATATAACCCAGCACTGGGTTAAAAAGGGACAAACCCAGCTAGTGGGTTGTTTTGACCCAGCTATTGGGTTGTTTTGAACCGCTGGGTCAAACAACCCAATAGCTGGGTTTGTCCCTTTTTAACCCAGCGCTGGGTAATATTTAACCCAGCATTTTTTAGAGTACAGGATTCAGTCATTTCTCACTGAGGAGAAATGTTAGTTTATAGTTTGACTCGTGCTTTTCCTCTTCACATTAAACATTACCACTCAACTCTAATCACAGTTTAATGTCACCATCTGAAAACGTGCAAACACTTTACACGCCACTAGGCACACCAATAAATAAACATGTTTCTCCGATGCAATGTAAAAGACTTCGAGGACATAGAATAATGCAAACGGTTTTGGTCAGTTCGGAAGGAGAAAAGGCTTTCAAAGCGATCTGAGAGGATTTAGATGTGTGGGGTCACATTTCACATCCAAGTGTGACTTCCTTGTAATTGAAATGGGAAGAGCTTTCGGGAAAGAAAGAGAGAGAGAGAGAGAGAGAGTTAATATACAAATCAAATTTTTATGAATAGCCTATAAATAAAATATATTAATAAATAGGCCCTGTGAATTTTAATGTTGATTAAAATGCTGATTAAATTGTTTTGTACACTGTAATTTATGTATTTTTACAGCTGTGGAAGCACTTGTCTCGCTTAAAATAACCATAGAGTGTTTGTATATAGAGTGTAGTGTAACGAACGCTGATGGTTGATAATAATGCGAGGAAAAGCACTGGACTCACGACAGAGAGCTCGTTGCCCTTGTTAACACAGTGCTGATGTAAAAGTATCAGTACATTTATACCTGCATTTACAAGGCATTTCACGTTATTCCTTCGACCATTCGAAAGAACGAGATCAGCGCTCAGTGTTTCCATATTTAACAATAACAATTGTTAAATATGGAACAATTAAATATGGAACAATTAACAATATACGAGGTAAAATTAAAAAGGGGTGGGGAAAAAAACTATGTTTGTTTAAATAGGTATGAGAACAACATCTGAATTAGTTCCTTCTTACCAGGAGCAATAACCTATATTTATATACTTAAGCAAATTAATAAAAACTAAACGCCTATATTGGACTTGCTTTAGCATATTTAGTAGCTAGCAGATAACAAATACAGTAGCAGATAATAATTGCAGTGACTTGTTTTTATAACAAAACAAATAGCTACAGTAAAGCATGTCGTAACTAGTGAACTAATATTTAAAATGTATGTAGTAATTTAATTTCAATGTGCTAATGTATTAAGGAGATGGTTGCATTTGTATTTTATTTTCGGCTAAACAATAGGCTACTAAGCAAGGCTGTGTTTGTACAATATCGTAGGCTACTATAGAAACGATCGTATGAATCATTTTAGAATTACGGACTGTTTAAAAAAAAAAATCGTAACGTTAGTAGTTGTTGAGAGTCGTTTTGTATTTAGTGCCAAGCAGACAGTCTCGTGCAGTCACCTGCAGGACAACCGCGAGATCACACCTAAACCTAATCCTGTTATGCAGTGTGGTTTTATTCCATTTATGTGGCTTTATCAATTTAAGTCCATTTTGTTATTTATTTAGTCAGTTCAAAACTGCACAGAATAAATGCATAGAATAATGTAATAAATGCATAAGTAATTTTAGCTGCAAAATAAATGAAAGGTTAATACATTTTGCCAAAATAAATCAAAATTCACTGATTTGAATTGAGGGGGTGACTATTCCTTTAAGGCAGTCTTGAAGCAGAGGCACATCACATACACTGCATGTTCTTCTGAAAGCACATGTGGATTGTGTGAGGGCTTTGGTTTGTGTCATGCATGATAAGACTGTCCTTCTCTACTGTGAGAAGCAGGAGCAAGGGGATGCATTCAATAAGCAAACTCCAAAACCTACAGCTTGCTAGAATTCCCCTTTGTTTTTTTCCTTATTGTTTTGTGCAGCCAACTGCAGGTGAAGCATGAATGCCTTCACCACTGCAATATCCGCAAAAGTGATAAAGAAAGATAGAACACCTTCTGAAAAAAGAAGTGCACTTAATTGTACTGAATGTGCACTTGTAGCGTACTTGCAGTGCACTTTGTACTCGCATCAAATTATACATTTTACTTTAAGGTATACTCTAAATCATTATGTCGTAATCATCTTTTATTGTGCTTCAAGTACACTTGTTGTTAAGTGTTGACTAACATACTAATGCACGTGTAAAGTACATGGTTATACATTTTCTGTTGTGTTGGTATTACATTTAAAGTTAACATAATTTACTAAATTGCAACTTCATTATTACAAAAGTGTAATTACAGATACATTTAGAGTTGACCCTCATTTTTAAGTTGTAATAGAAATGAAATGAAAGCATGAATTAGTAGGCTACACTGAAATAGTAGTACATGTCGTATTTAGAAGAGAAGTCATTATGAAAGTAAGTACTAAACTCTTACTTAAGCGGGTCAAAAAAGAACTCTTAATTTCAACTGTTGCCTTTAATATAAAGTATAATGTAAAGTATAATCCAATTTGATTTAATTGTAAAAAAAAAAATGTCACTTTTACAGTGTACACTTTTTGAAGTGTAATAAGTAGACTTTTTAAAGTATGCAAAAATGCACATCTTTTTCACAAGGGGGCAGTACTATACACCCTCCATATTTCTGTATGACGAACAATGAGGCATATTTCAAAATCATATATTCAAATGTAAAACAAATGACATAAAATATGAACACCTCTGCACAATTTTTTTCCAACACCACTGAATTTGAAACTGTAGCAAGAATCAGAAGTCTTTTTTTCTGTTTATTGTCCATCACCTGTTTACACCCTTCAGAGGGCAGAGCGTGGTTTGTGGAAAGCTTTGAACAGTCACACAGTTCCACCAGGAGGTCATTAAATGGTATTGGGCCTGACCCCAAGACCCTATCATCCATCCACCAATGCCATGTGCTGCAGGGGATTGCCTTGTACACTGTATAAGAAGAATCCAGTCGGCCAGAACAAACAGCTTGTACTTGTAATAAAGTGTTGAAATGTAGTGATGTCTCCTCGTGGTCTCCTGGTGCTCAGCAGCAGGACATTTGGATTCTGCATTACAGTCTGACACAAATAGGATGCAAAAACAGTTGAAACAAATCAAGTTGCAAATCTGAAGTTCAGTTAATAAAGACGCTTAACTAAAGCAAAAACATTTTAAATGTAATGCTTGTGCTGAGATTAAAATTTGGGTGCAACAGTGTGTGGACCAGTGTTGGGGAAAGTTACTTTTAAAAGTAATGCATTACAATATTATTTGTAATTGTAACAATTGCGTTACCCCAACACTGGTGTGGACGTTTTCATATTTTAGCCAGAAGCGACGGTTTATTAAGTTAAAAATAATGATGGATTTGTTTCTTGCAAACATGCATCTTCTGGCTTCTCAAGATGTTAATTCAATTCAATTCAAAAGCTTTATTGTCTACCCCAATGGGGTAGAAAATTGTCTGAAAATTGCAGAAAATTCATGGACTGGAGTGGTGTGGATTATTGTGATGTTTTTATCAGCTGTTTGGACTCTTATTCTGACGGCACCCATTCACTGCAGAGCATCCATTGGTTAGCAAGTGATGCAATGCTACATTTCTCCAAATCTGTTCCCATGAAGAAACAAACTCATCATCTACATCTTGGATGACCCGAGAGTGAGAAAATGTAAGCAGCTTTTCATTTATGAGTGAACTATTCCTTTAAAATCTGTTTTTAAAAGGAAAAAGTCTGTTTTATATAGGGACTTGAGTCAACTGACCTATATCTTCCAAATCAAATATATACGGTGAAAATACACACTTTGAGTGAAGCTCACATTTGATATTAAACAACTGTTTCTTAATAGTTTTTGTTATCAGTTATGTTTATTAGTGTTTTGTTACAATCATGTTGTTTAATGCATTGTTGTGGTGTCCTGTGATTGCATTTTGTGTTTGTGTGTATGACACAATTATACACACCATCTATATATTACTATTTATCTCAGATTATGGAAAAGCTACTTTTGATGCATTTTTTATATTCTGTGTAAATAAGGTGATGAGGTGAATGACCGGCCTGTGATGAGCTGGCTGCGGGACGGAGTGCACAGCGGCTGGACATAGTAGTCAACTCGAAAAGCGATCTCAAGTCACTGCAAGACGCAGAAGTTTGTAACCGTCCATGTCAATTTATTTTATTCTATTTTGTTGTCTGCCACTTTAAAGCAGCACTATGTAACTTTTTCTGTGTTCAAAATTTGCTAAATGTATATATAATGAGCGAGTACATCATGAATTCATCTCCCAAACCGCGTTTTTGTCTTATTCCGAATCACTACGGTACACTTATAATAAGTACTTATATTTGGACTATTGTAGGCTGGTCGCCGCTGCGGAGTAACACATACCTGCGTGAATCGCCATAGACATAAACGTAGAGAAGTAGCTCCGGTTGGAATGTTCTTCCGCGGGATGTGTGCAGTTCTGTTTATTAACCGCTAGAGCGCCTAAAGTTACATAGTCAAGTCAAGTCAAGTCAAGTCAAGTCTGCTTTATTGTCAATTCTTCCACATGTACAGCACATACACACAGAGAATTGAAATTGAAACAATAGTGCTGCTTTAAAGGGATAGTTCACCCAAAAATTAAAATTTGATGTTTATCTGCTTAAAACATCACATTTTCATTTTTGGGTGAACTATCCCTTTAAATGCTTCAGCTTGTCAAAGCAGGCTGGATTCTGATTGACTGTCGATGTTTTTATCATTCATCTGCTGAAAAAATTGCTCTGAAAGTGATTCCAACTTAAAACTATATCTTTATTGCTAATGTTACAGTTATCGTCCTTGTATGAACGGTCTTAACACTTCTGGAAGCAGTTATTTTGAAAATGTAAACATTTGACAGATAAGGTAACTTAGTGAAAAACAAAACTGATTCTGAAAAAATAACAGTAAATATGTGAATGAAACAAAAATATACCACACTACATTAAGACTGCTTCAAAATGAAACATATTAATGATAATTTATGCTGTGAATGCCAGGTTAAAATAGGTACTTTTTTTACAATGTATTTGGGAACGGAGTCACATTAAACCTCTTACAGTACAGGTTATGAATGTTTGCCGATTTGGTTCTGTTATGTTATGTCTGGGACTCTTAATATGCATTTGGTGGTGCTGTTGTATGCCTGATGCCAGGCTAGCATAAGCAATGAACAATGAACACTCATTCCTGACAGAAACACAAAAAAATTATCAAGATCTTTAGAATACACATTTATTTTCAATTTTGGACACATATAACATTTACATTATTTTACATCAGGACGTTTACTTAGGGCTTTGCATTTACTACTGATTCAAGTGCTTTGGCCACTTGGTCGGCGTTCATGTTGTCCAGTGAAATGCTGTGTTCTTTGCCAAAACCTGAGACAGAGAGATGCATCATTATGGTTATGTGGTCATTTGTATGAATATGCTTTAGTTTTCTGGAGTATCTTCCTACCATATCGTGCCCACAGCACGGGCTGAACCCCAGAGCACTCTCGGATCAGAATGGGGAACTCCGGATTTGCCGTCTTTAATGTCACATAATGCTGCTCAATAAAATCCCTAAAATAAGAACAACAAATAAGAAATACTGAGACATAAGAATAAAGGTCCTTGCTCACTGAGTCAGAAATTTTCGAATGCGTTTTTTTTTTTTCTTTCTCGAATTCGTCATCCTTTCCGATCAAAATGCTTGCTACGGATGCGAAAACGCAGAAAATCAAACCTGATCTGATTTTTTTAATTTGTCTTGAAAAAGGCAGTTACTAACAAGTGGCTAAATGGGACTTAGGTTGTTCGAGGACATTAAACACGACACTAAACAAGCTCATCTAATCACTAGTAGCCAGTGTTGGGGAAAGTTACTTTTAAAAGTAGGCTAATGCATTCCAATATTGCGTTACCCCTAAAAAGTAACTAATTGTGTTACTTAGTTATTTTTTATAGAAAGTAATGCATTACATTTCAAAACCTGGGCAGGGCTTGCTTGTTTGTTTTTAATATAGCTAAAAAAGTTATTTTACAAATGTAAAAGCCCTTTCACAACAAAAGTGAAATGAATACGCCTCAGGCTGAAGGAAATGCTTCCTACCATATCGTGCCCACAGCACGGGCTGAACCCCAGAGCACTCTCGGATCAGAATGGGGAACTCCGGATTTGCCGTCTTTAATGTCACATAATGCTGCTCAATAAAATCCCTAAAATAAGAACAACAAATAAGAAATACTGAGACATAAGAATAAAGGTCCTTGCTCACTGAGTCAGAAATTTTCGAATGCGTTTTTTTTTTTTCTTTCTCGAATTCGTCATCCTTTCCGATCAAAATGCTTGCTACGGATGCGAAAACGCAGAAAATCAAACCTGATCTGATTTTTTTTTATGACGAACGAAAGTTTCGAAGGCAGCGAGTAAGCGTGATTGACAACGTCAGGTTGTATTTATTTTTTTACATGCGAAAATTTCGGACCAGAATTTCAGACTCCGAGCAATGAAACAATACCTCAGTTATGCTCTGACCTACACAGTGTGGGTTAAAATCATAGACTGTATAAAAACATGGACGTAGTGTCCGTGACGTAACCCGTAGACTTCCGACGAGCATTTTGAAGCCTAAAGTAGGCGGAGCCAGCCGTCGCCATCTTGGCAGCGCGTCACTCCCGGATAATCGAAAAT
>NW_015551045.1:3063274-3086509 GCF_001515605.1 Sinocyclocheilus anshuiensis
TGCTTGAGGTATTCGGCCAATCACAACGCACTGGATAGCTGGCCAATCACAGCACACCTCGCTTTTTCAGACCGATGAGCTTTGTAAAAATCTTTAATTTGTCTTGAAAAAGGCAGTTACTAACAAGTGGCTAAATGGGACTTAGGTTGTTCGAGGACATTAAACACGACACTAAACAAGCTCATCTAATCACTAGTAGCCAGTGTTGGGGAAAGTTACTTTTAAAAGTAGGCTAATGCATTCCAATATTGCGTTACCCCTAAAAAGTAACTAATTGTGTTACTTAGTTATTTTTTATAGAAAGTAATGCATTACATTTCAAAACCTGGGCAGGGCTTGCTTGTTTGTTTTTAATATAGCTAAAAAAGTTATTTTACAAATGTAAAAGCCCTTTCACAACAAAAGTGAAATGAATACGCCTCAGGCTGAAGGAAATGTAAATTCACGTCTGTACAATAGAGGACGCAGCTCAAACAAAATGCATGATATGACTCAGGAGAAGAAAGTTCAACACTATTCAGCAATAACAAAAATGAAACACAAATGTGTTACTTATTTTTGCTTATAATATGGTTGAATTGGATCATCGAAGGTCTGTAGCAAAGATACTTGTTTATAAAATGGGATTAAATACATAAATGGTATTTGTCTTATTTAACATATTTAATTATTGCAGGTTTGTATAATATAATATTGTTTTTATTCATTTTGAGGAATACTGAATGTGTTTTTGTGCAGGTGAGATTAGTAAATACATGTTCACATCTAGTCTAGAACTACAGTATCATCATGTTCACACAGCGCACACAACCCTCTGCACTGATTCCTCTCAACATGAGGACAGGAGAGCTGTCAGTCAAAACATGGGAAACATGTTAACTACTTTACTAGTTACTTAAAAAAGAAGGCCTGATCTGATTATGTAACTCGCATTACTTCTAGTCGCTTTCACAGCCTTGTTGTGTTTAATCACGCTCTTGCAAACTATCCTAACTTAAACTTTCAGGGATAGTGTTCTTTTAATAGAGACTGAAAAAGTTGTCAAAAGCTTAATGATGGTGAGGTCCGGGGTCCGGGGTCTATTATTCAAAGGATTCTGGGTCACAGCAGCTGTTTGTTTACATTTAGTCTTAATTCAGACTGTGGGACTTCATCTGACGGTACGCACAGAAGGGATTTTTTTTGTTGTTGCAAAAACAACACTACAAAGTAAAAAAAAAAAAATTGCTCATGTTAAATATAACATTATAATACCATTCATATTTTTACTTTTATTATAATTTCAAGAAGAAACCAATCCGATGTATTTTTGACATTTGAGGCGTAATACTATAGAAAAGCACTAAAGGTTTTTCAGTTAGAGTGTTTTCAGCTTGTTTATTTTCATATAAAAATACAGCATGCAGTTGCATCATTCAGTGTAAATTGTGATAATCATAATTAATAATCGCAATTACAATTTCAAGGGAATAATCAACAATTAAGATATTTGTCATAATCGTGCAGCCCTAGTGTGCAAAGACCTTAAGACTGGGAACTAGTTCCACTTTGAACTAAAAATTTTTAATTACAATGGTCGTCAGGCGGCCACACAATCCATTTATCAATTTTAATAATTTCTAATATGCTGATTTGGTGCTCAAAAACATTTATTATTATCCATGTTGAAAACAGTTTTTCCTACTTAATATTTTTGTGGAAACAGTGACACATTACAATTTATAAGCCATTGTTTAAAATAAAAGAAATTAATACTTTTTTCAGCAACGCATTAAACGGATTAAAAGAGAGAGTAAAGACATTTAAAATGCTACAAAACATTTCTATATGAAATAAATGCTGTTCATTAATCTTTCTATTCATCACAAAATGCTAAAAAATGTATCACAGTTTCCACGAAAATAAAAAAATGAATATATAATTAAAGTAAAACTGTCAAATCAGCATATTATAGTGATTTCTGAAGGATCATGCGACACTGACTGAAGACTGGAGTAATGATGCTGAATATTCAGCTTTGCATCACAGTAATAAATTACGTTTTAAAAAAATATATTCAAATAAACTCATTTTAAATTGTAATAACATTTCACAACATTAATGGTTTTACTGTATGTTTGACCAAATAAATGCAGTCTTGGAAAGCATAAGAGACGTCTTTTAAAAACAATTAAAAACAACAACTAAAAAAAAAAAAATCATTTATTTATTAATCATTAATTATTTATATAGCGGTTAGAAGTTTTTAACATGTTTTTGCAGTTTATCCTATAGTTGACTTCCGAGATGTTTTAGCAATGCACATCTGATTATTCACTGAACATTGTGAACATCTCATTTTGTTCTGCACGTGTTGTTTATTTGATGACTGGAAGAGTTCATCTTTCAATAGGCAGGACAAAGTGTGGCCAATAATAATGATTTAAATGCACTATTATCGTTAATAATAAACAGCCTCCCCACAGCCTCTTGAAGTTAAATCAGTACGAACCCTGTACTCTGAATTAACCTGCGAGCAGCAACGATGGAGAACTAAAAGCTAGTCGGTTTGTCATAGACAGGTTTTATAACGCACATAAACATTACTGCGCGTGATACACACAACCTCTATAGAGGACAGTTACTCTCCTCCTATCCAACAGTAAAAAGCGCCAGTACTGCACCTGGTTCCCTGACTGGCAGCTGATATCTGGCATAAATGCAGGCGGACCTCACGCAGATTTTTTGACAGATTTGAGCCGATTCCGCGAACCACCGCTGCCGCCGCCATAACTGTCACCTTCACGAACGGAAGTGCTCTTCTTCTGTTGCTGTTTAGCGGCCGCTGGCAAAACCGGTTTCATCTGCATTACCGCCACCTACTGACTGGACGGTATACGTTCCTGTTTCTTTCAGAAAATGCATCAGCAACACGCCCTTATGAATTTGATATTCTTTTAAAGGGGTCATATGATGCGATTTCAATTGTTCCTTTCTCTTTGGAGTTAGTAAATACATGTTCACATCTAGTCTAGAACTACAGTATCATCATGTTCACACAGCGCACACAACCCTCTGCACTGATTCCTCTCAACATGAGGACAGGAGAGCTGTCAGTCAAAACATGGGAAACATGTTAACTACTTTACTAGTTACTTAAAAAAGAAGGCCTGATCTGATTATGTAACTCGCATTACTTCTAGTCGCTTTCACAGCCTTGTTGTGTTTAATCACGCTCTTGCAAACTATCCTAACTTAAACTTTCAGGGATAGTGTTCTTTTAATAGAGACTGAAAAAGTTGTCAAAAGCTTAATGATGGTGAGGTCCGGGGTCCGGGGTCTATTATTCAAAGGATTCTGGGTCACAGCAGCTGTTTGTTTACATTTAGTCTTAATTCAGACTGTGGGACTTCATCTGACGGTACGCACAGAAGGGATTTTTTTTGTTGTTGCAAAAACAACACTACAAAGTAAAAAAAAAAAAATTGCTCATGTTAAAGACTCATAAGTTTTAAATTTCTTGATTATGTCTTGCATTCTTGTAGCTACACACAAGACACACTTCAGACTAAACAGTCAAGCAAAAGCAACTGTACACCTGAAAAGAACAAAGATGTCTCACATTTTAAACCCAAACCAGAAAAAAAATCATCGAAATGGCCAAAGATATCCATCTAGTACATGTGCACAAATAGGAAAACAACTGCTTTTGTAAAAATGCCAAAAGTATCGCCATATATACATTCACTTAGATGATGACAGCACTTGAAGCACATTGAAGGATGTTTGTCTGGCATGGACATTTTAATTCATTCACTCGTCATTGTTGCATTAATTGGAATTGACATAAAAAGGCAATGAATCTGCAAACTCCTTTGCATGAAATATGAGACCAGTGATACTCTTCACTGGCAGTGGAACAATTCAGGCAACAAACAGATTTATCAACATGTTTGTGGGTTCATTAGACATTGGAAGTGTTATGCACAAAACGTCTGATATGAAATGCAGAATTTCCAGATGTTTATTGCGCAATGAAATTGACAAAAGAACATCTTCATTTTGGTGAACGGCCTGAAAAAATTTGACTGTGCATTAAAAAAGCAGAAAATATACATGTCTGTGCAATTAATTTTACCCATCAAGGCAGCAGAGAATATCTTTTTAAATAGAAGCATTCTGTATGGATTTTCCATGACGAGCAACTCAAGAGTGCCAGTTGGGGTAGTTTTTCTCATCACCAGCACTTACTAAGAAGCTGTTGGTGTTTGTGGTTACACTGCTGTGTTTGCTTCACTTCCCGAGAACACATGCAACCTCAATGGCACCTTTCTATAAGAGAGGCCCACCAACTGAAATAACTAGTGATAATGTGCCATTTGTCACTTTCAAATTTAAGGAGTTTACTAAAATAAAATAAACAGAGGAGAGTTATTGCCTCAGAAAAAGATTTTAAAAAGAATTTTTACAGCATTTGCAATGTGATTATTTTGTATTTTTTTGCATTACTAAAGATGCAATATTTTTGCCACAGTAACTATCGTTATTTCTCTTCAGCCTTTATTGGAGGATAATCTGGCAAGCAGTCTGTAGATATTTGTCTTCCTTTGGTCTTTTTTCTGAAGTATACGGCTACAGTATCCATAATGGAAAATGATGTGTTACCTGCACACAAAGACAAAAATTGGCACCTTGATAAATTTCCACACAATTTTAAAGCCCTTAAATATAGCCCACATATATCCATTTTGTGCAAATAAAAATACCAGAAAACATTCTTGGTTTCTAAGAAGTGTCACCCTTGTATTATTTAGTTGTCTGTGTTTGCGCCTTGTACTGTATGCATCCACCTTTTTCCTATGCCCCGTGATGCTTTTCGGGATTTGTGAGAGTAACTTCCATTAAACTGTAAACAATGAGCCAAATATTCTCTATATGTACTGAATAATAAGCATTATTATTCAACCTTGTTGTTATGGATGATGTTAACAAGCTGGCTAAGTATGCTCACAGTGATTGACTGTGTATGGGTCTCCAGGCAGCGAAACACAAATTTGCAGTTATTATTTTATGTTAATATGTTGAATTTTGCGAAAAAACATGATGGAGAAAGCATTCTGTGCTATGCTTTAAAAAAAAACATTCCTGAACACCGTGTCTCGCGTTTATAGAGACAAAGACACATTCTGTGTGAATGGCGCTTTAGTGTGGTTTATGTTTCTGTTGTATTTCTCTTGTAATCTCCTATTTTTTTTGTTTCTTAATAAAGAATGTGACTATTATGAATTTACCTTGTTATCTTCTTCCTGCATCTCGACTAAACAGAGATCCAAGATAGAGGATTAAAACATCCTATTATTTCTAGTACCGGTTGTTTTGGCTTATCATAATACACAAAGTCCTGAAAATAGATCGAGTTATAATTAATAATAAATTATAATTTAAAAATAAACATAAAAAGTCTTAAATGACAAAACTAAAAAACAAGTTTTTAAAAAAGCATTTTTAACAATATTTACAATAAGTATGCAGGCCCCCAATAGTGTAGCTTTCAATTTGACATCCAGGTTGCTTGGAAACCTCAGCACAAAATCTGCTCCTGTATTTAGTACACTGCATGAGAAAGGTTTGACGATCGTGCCAAATGGTCTTTCTGTCTCTTCCCCGTTCAAAGAAACCAGCTGTGGTCACAGTATAAGACAGGCAATTACAAAACACATCAACCCATTAAGCATTCATGCAGGTTACTAGCTACGTTTCACAATATATCTGCATAAATATGACCCAAAACATATTTTGTGCGTTGTGCGTTGCTCAAGTATGTGAATCTTTGCTTTCAGTAGCTGCTTTTTCAGCAATAACTGCAGGTAAACGTTTCTTGTAACTTCTGATCAGTCCTGAGCAATGACTTGTAGGAAATTGAGCCCATTCCTCAGTACAGAACCGCTTCAACTCTATGATGCTGGGGGCTTGCTTCAGGTCCTTCCACAACATTTCAATTGGATTAAGGTCTGGACTTTGACTTGACCGTTCCAAAACATTAACTTTGTTCTTCTTTAACCATTCTTTGGTAAAAACGACTTGTATACTTGGAGTCGTTGTCTTGCTGCATGACCCACTTTCTCTTCAGATTCAGTTCTTGGAAAGCTGTCCTGACATTTTCCTTTAGGATTTGCTGGTATCATTCAGAATTCATTGTTTCATCAATGATGGCAAGTCATCCTGGCCCAAACCATGATACTGTCACCACCATGTTACACAGATGGGACAAGGTTCTTATGCTGGAATGCAGTGTGTTCTTTTCTCCAAACACAACGCTTCTCATTTAAACCAGAACGTTCTATTTTGGTCTCATCTGTCCACAAAACATTTCCCCAAAAGTCTTCTGGTTTGTCCACATGATCTTTAGCAAACTTTTTTGGAGAGCAGTGGCTTTCTCCCTGCAACTCTGCCATGCACACCATGTTGTTCAGTGTTCTGCTGATGGTGGACTCATGAACATTAACATTATAGCCAATGTGAGAAAGGCCTTTAGTTAGCCTTTACCACTCCTGGGGAGGGTAACAGTGGTCTTGAATTTCCTCCATTTGTACACAATCTATCTGACTGTGGATTTGTGGAGTCCAAACTCTTTAGAGATGATTTTGTAAGCTTTTTCAGCCTGATGAGCAACAGCAACTCTTTTTCTGAGGTCCTCAGAGATCTGCTTTGTTCGAGCAATGATACACTTGGCCTGTCAGTTAAATGTGACCCAATTCTGATTTTTTGCTCATATGTGACAGAGATCGGATGTGTTCTTTGACTGTGTAAACAGGAAAAGAAAAACGCATGCATTCAGATATTTCGAGATCGGTTTCAGGCCTCATTTATATGTGGAATTAAATCAGATATAAATCAAATATGTGCCAATGCGTAAACAGGCAGATTGGATTTTCTGAGGCATTGCGTTCTGTATGTCATTAAAACTGTGACAATTTGGTTCTTCTCCAAATGACAACAACATAGGAAACATGGAGGAGGTATGGCAAGTGTAAACACATGAATCGGATATGGGTCACAATTGAAAGATGGTGTAAATGGACGGTCAAAACAATCAGATATAGGCAACAAATTAAAATTGGGCATCAAGACCTGCAGTGTAACAAAGGCCTTCCACAAACACGATAAAACAGGGCAGGCAATGACACCTGATAGTCCTTCCACTGACTGAAAACACCTCTGAACTGATAATAACAATAAAATGTTTAATTTATATAGCGCCTTTCCCAGGCTCAAGGATGATTTACAAGGTACACCAACACAACAAATACTCATTTGAAATACTCAGAAACAATTTAAGTGGGCATTGGACATTTGCCCAATTCATTAACAAATAATGCAGTTGCATGTAACACAGATTATGTAATAAAGACATTGAAAAAGAAAACAAATGGGACAAATACACAATGCTATTTAGTGATAGTGTTGATTAAACAAATATGTTTTAAGTTTTGATTTAAACTCACTGAAAGAGGTGACTGTTCTGAGTGCCAGAATTCCAAAGTTTGGGTGCCGTGACAGAAAAGGACCTGCTGCCCATTGAAGATAGGCGGAACCTAAGCACGCAAAGAAGTTCTGAACTAGAAGACTGGAGTGAGCGAGAATGAATATAAGATGAGAGTAGGTCGGAAAGATAGGAGGGAGCAAGACATTTGAGTGCCTTAAAGGTGAGCAGAAGAATTTTGTATTGCACACAAATTGATGCAGGCAACAAGTGAAGATTAAATAGAATAGGGGTGATGCGAGCAGATTTTTTTTTGTAAGTTAATAGACTGGCAGCAGAATTTTGAATGTACTGCAGATGAGAGATGGAGTGAGCTGGTAAGCCAGAAAAAAGAGCATTACAATAGTCGAGGCGAGCGGTAATAAACGCATGCACTAATGATTCCGCATCTTTTCTACTGAGGAAAGGACAAAGTTGCGCAATTTGCTGGAAAAAAGCAACTTTGGAGAGTTTGCTGATTTAGTCATCCAAGGTCAGTGATGGGTCTAGAATGATACCTAAATTTCTAACAGTAGCCGATGGAAATATAGAAATAGTGTCAAGATCAAAGCTAGAAACATTAGTTTGATTTTTTATTAGAGATGGGGGACCAATTATTAAAATTTCTGTTTTACTCAAGTTCAAACTAAGAAAATTAGAGTGTAGACAGTCTTTTAACTCACTGACACATGAAGATAAGGAGGCCATCAAATGGGTAGAATCTGGCTGACAAGCAGTATATATCTGGATGTCATCAACATAACAGTGGTAGTTAAAATCATGCCAACGAATTATTTGGCCAAGAGGCTGAATGTAGAGGATGAATAATAATGGTCCGAGAATTTAACCCTGGGGAACACCCTGTTTGAGCGAGACAGTGGGAGATTTGGAATTGTGCAGTGAGCTGTAGTATTGCCTATCTGTGAGATATGAGAAGAACCAGGATAATGCAGAACCTGAGATGCCAAACTCTGCAAGGTGAGAGAGTAATATCTTATGACAAACAGTATTGAAAGCTGAGCTGAGCTGCCCGAATCACCAGAAAGTAAGAGATCATTGACGACCTTTACCAGAGCAGTTTCCATACTGTGCTGTGAGCGAAAACCAGACTGAAAAATATCAAAGAGATTGTTGTGGGCTAGAAATGACTGCAGCTGAGAGACAACGGACTTTTCCATAATTTTTGATACAAATGGCAGGTTAAAAATTGGACAGTAGTTAGATTAACTTTCAGGATCCAGATTTGGTTTTTTGAGAATAGGGGTAACGGCAACAGTCTTGAGTGAGATCGGAACAGTGGAATAAATAAAAGACATGTTGATGAGGTGTGAGATTGGGGCAAAAATAACAGAGGTACAGTGTTTCAGGAGGAAAGTAGCTGCAGGGTCTTGCCGGCTTGAAGAGGAATTTGATTTCTGTATTAAATCAGTAATTAGAGATTGATTTGTCAAGGTAAAGGTAGTCAATGATTGGGTAGACTGAGTTTGCTCACAATTAGAAATAGTCGGTTCCTCACCAAAGGTCCCACATAAAACATCCAACTTTCCCTGAAAGTGGTGCAAAAAAGTACAACACAAATCATCAGATTCATGTTGGCTGATACTATGATTTGGTGCCTGGATTAGTTTGTTTACCATGCTAAATAGTGCTTTAGGCCTATCATTAGCTTTGTTAATGATTCTGGAGATATAAGAAGAGCGGGCTGCGTTCAAGGCAGTTTTATAGTACTTACTATAGTCAGAATAAACAAGATAATGGACAGTTAAACCCGTTTTCCTGAAAAGATGTTCATGTTGTCTGCATTTTGCTTTCATAGTGCGAAGCTCTGCATTAAACCAAGGAGAGGAGTGAGACATGGGAACAGACCTGGTCCTAATTGGAGCATACTCATCTAAGATGGACAGGTAGCAGAGAATGTACTGATATCAACAGCATTTACACGACGATATGAAATGGTTATGTTATCAGTGCATTTGGCTGGACAGATTAAAGTAAAGTCAAAATTAATAAGCTTGTGGTCAGAGATAGGAATAGCCAGACCACTGACTGAGATATTATTCAAACCAGATGTACAGACCAGATCAAGCGTATGACCATGAGTGTGAGTTGGAAAGTTAACATTCTGAATAAGATCGAAGCAGTCCAGTACAGTCATTAGTTGAGTAGTATTAGAGCAGACACATGGATGTTAAAGTCACCAAGTATGATAACCTGGGACGAAACAGCACAGGCTAACGTTAGTAATTCACTGAGTTCTGAGAAGAATTCAATTTGCTGCTTGGGTGGTCTATAAATCAGGATAATTATGAGGGGGCATTTTAAGCCAACCTTCATAACAATAAACTCAAATGTCGTAGTATTATGAAAATTCAGTTTGGTAAGTGCTATGGAGTCACGATAAATAACTGCAAGACCACCCCCTTTGCTAGTTGAACGCCGTTTAGACATATATTGATATCCGGTCGGTGTAAGCAGATTTAGATGCAAAAAGTCATTTGGTGACTGCCAAGTCTCTGTAAGAAATAACATATCCTCGTTATTGTCAATAATTTGTTCGTCAATAGGAGTCTTTGTCAGAGATGGAGCGACAATTAAGAAGAGCACAGTGTTTCTCCGATATGCTGCTAGTGGAGGTAACGTTATCCTTGGAGTCGATCCTATTTATGTTGACAAGTGACCGCGGAGTTCGACAGTTCCTTTGAGGACGTTTCAGCTATTCAGAGCCCTGTTGCTAGACCAGACGCACGGAATCACAGTAGACGACGGCTGATGAATACTGACAATCCGTCTAGATGAGCAATGTAAATAATGGGGGCGTCGAATGATACCAAGTGAACGGCAGTGTTTGTACGTCGTGGAGTCGAGACGCAGGTGCCCGTTTAGAGCCTTTAGCTCGCAGGGCATGTACCCAATTTCCATGTTGGGGTTAAATCCAATAGTGACCAGAAAAATAATAATGAGCGCTAAAGCTTTTGACGTGTTGGCAATAGCCATAGGAAAGCCAGCCATCAGCAAAACCACGTTAGCCAGAACCACAGTCATCACAGCATCTACAAAAGCTCACCGAGAGGAAGGCTACCCGACCAGACAGTAAGCCAGTAGACTGACTGATAAGAAGAGTGTTAGTGTAACCCCTCTCTCCCGGGTCCTCACCGCCACACCTCGTTCTCGCTCCAAGTGGGTCTTGAACCCGGGTCTCCGGCATGGCAGGCGGACGCACTAACAAGGAGGCTAAAGAATGAGATCAGGGGAGTGAGGTTTACCTGCACAGCACCTACTCGCTGGCCTCCGTTACATTAGCTCACCTCACAGCCAGACCAATAAATGGAGGATCGAAGAGGTTGAGGGCTCGCAGTAAACCGACAACCAAAATGTTCCCGGCGGCAACAAAACACATCAGGTTGAAGCAAGGAAGTAAAAAACAGATCTCAGAGTAGTATCCAAGAAGCCAGAGGAATTCACGGCAGATCCAACAGTAGCTCGAACAGTAGTCCAAAAACAAAAAAAAGTACAATGACAAACGCAAACACAAATCATCACAAACAAAACAAACAGCCCAGCATGGAGCAGCAACCAGGCGCGCACAGCGTAGCGTACCCACAACCGGAAGTCCATAGAAGTGATAGTGATGGACTGATGGACTCTAATTTTGCCTTCAAATTAACTTCTAATTCTCTTGATTCACATACTTTTGCAGCACACAGATATGCAACACTGGATAATTTTTCTCAAATAAATGACAAAGTGAGCAGAAGAATTTTGTATTGCACACAAATTGATGCAGGCAACAAGTGAAGATTAAATAGAATAGGGGTGATGCGAGCAGATTTTTTTTTGTAAGTTAATAGACTGGCAGCAGAATTTTGAATGTACTGCAGATGAGAGATGGAGTGAGCTGGTAAGCCAGAAAAAAGAGCATTACAATAGTCGAGGCGAGCGGTAATAAACGCATGCACTAATGATTCCGCATCTTTTCTACTGAGGAAAGGACAAAGTTGCGCAATTTGCTGGAAAAAAGCAACTTTGGAGAGTTTGCTGATTTAGTCATCCAAGGTCAGTGATGGGTCTAGAATGATACCTAAATTTCTAACAGTAGCCGATGGAAATATAGAAATAGTGTCAAGATCAAAGCTAGAAACATTAGTTTGATTTTTTATTAGAGATGGGGGACCAATTATTAAAATTTCTGTTTTACTCAAGTCATTAGCTTTGTTAATGATTCTGGAGATATAAGAAGAGCGGGCTGCGTTCAAGGCAGTTTTATAGTACTTACTATAGTCAGAATAAACAAGATAATGGACAGTTAAACCCGTTTTCCTGAAAAGATGTTCATGTTGTCTGCATTTTGCTTTCATAGTGCGAAGCTCTGCATTAAACCAAGGAGAGGAGTGAGACATGGGAACAGACCTGGTCCTAATTGGAGCATACTCATCTAAGATGGACAGGTAGCAGAGAATGTACTGATATCAACAGCATTTACACGACGATATGAAATGGTTATGTTATCAGTGCATTTGGCTGGACAGATTAAAGTAAAGTCAAAATTAATAAGCTTGTGGTCAGAGATAGGAATAGCCAGACCACTGACTGAGATATTATTCAAACCAGATGTACAGACCAGATCAAGCGTATGACCATGAGTGTGAGTTGGAAAGTTAACATTCTGAATAAGATCGAAGCAGTCCAGTACAGTCATTAGTTGAGTAGTATTAGAGCAGACACATGGATGTTAAAGTCACCAAGTATGATAACCTGGGACGAAACAGCACAGGCTAACGTTAGTAATTCACTGAGTTCTGAGAAGAATTCAATTTGCTGCTTGGGTGGTCTATAAATCAGGATAATTATGAGGGGGCATTTTAAGCCAACCTTCATAACAATAAACTCAAATGTCGTAGTATTATGAAAATTCAGTTTGGTAAGTGCTATGGAGTCACGATAAATAACTGCAAGACCACCCCCTTTGCTAGTTGAACGCCGTTTAGACATATATTGATATCCGGTCGGTGTAAGCAGATTTAGATGCAAAAAGTCATTTGGTGACTGCCAAGTCTCTGTAAGAAATAACATATCCTCGTTATTGTCAATAATTTGTTCGTCAATAGGAGTCTTTGTCAGAGATGGAGCGACAATTAAGAAGAGCACAGTGTTTCTCCGATATGCTGCTAGTGGAGGTAACGTTATCCTTGGAGTCGATCCTATTTATGTTGACAAGTGACCGCGGAGTTCGACAGTTCCTTTGAGGACGTTTCAGCTATTCAGAGCCCTGTTGCTAGACCAGACGCACGGAATCACAGTAGACGACGGCTGATGAATACTGACAATCCGTCTAGATGAGCAATGTAAATAATGGGGGCGTCGAATGATACCAAGTGAACGGCAGTGTTTGTACGTCGTGGAGTCGAGACGCAGGTGCCCGTTTAGAGCCTTTAGCTCGCAGGGCATGTACCCAATTTCCATGTTGGGGTTAAATCCAATAGTGACCAGAAAAATAATAATGAGCGCTAAAGCTTTTGACGTGTTGGCAATAGCCATAGGAAAGCCAGCCATCAGCAAAACCACGTTAGCCAGAACCACAGTCATCACAGCATCTACAAAAGCTCACCGAGAGGAAGGCTACCCGACCAGACAGTAAGCCAGTAGACTGACTGATAAGAAGAGTGTTAGTGTAACCCCTCTCTCCCGGGTCCTCACCGCCACACCTCGTTCTCGCTCCAAGTGGGTCTTGAACCCGGGTCTCCGGCATGGCAGGCGGACGCACTAACAAGGAGGCTAAAGAATGAGATCAGGGGAGTGAGGTTTACCTGCACAGCACCTACTCGCTGGCCTCCGTTACATTAGCTCACCTCACAGCCAGACCAATAAATGGAGGATCGAAGAGGTTGAGGGCTCGCAGTAAACCGACAACCAAAATGTTCCCGGCGGCAACAAAACACATCAGGTTGAAGCAAGGAAGTAAAAAACAGATCTCAGAGTAGTATCCAAGAAGCCAGAGGAATTCACGGCAGATCCAACAGTAGCTCGAACAGTAGTCCAAAAACAAAAAAAAGTACAATGACAAACGCAAACACAAATCATCACAAACAAAACAAACAGCCCAGCATGGAGCAGCAACCAGGCGCGCACAGCGTAGCGTACCCACAACCGGAAGTCCATAGAAGTGATAGTGATGGACTGATGGACTCTAATTTTGCCTTCAAATTAACTTCTAATTCTCTTGATTCACATACTTTTGCAGCACACAGATATGCAACACTGGATAATTTTTCTCAAATAAATGACAAAGAATTTTTTTTGTCTCATTTGTTTGATTGGGTTCTCTTTGTCTACTTTCAGGACTTGTGTGAAAATCTAAATATGTTTTGGGTCATATTTATGTAGAAATATAGAAAATTCGAAAGGGTTCACAAACTTTCAAGCAGCACTGTATATATAGATATAAACGGGCCTATATGGATTTAAGATTTACAGCTTAAGCTTTATTCTTTAAAAAAGCAAATAAGACCATGTTAGCTCTGACATTTAAAGCCAAAGACACATGTTTGTGTGTGTGGGTCAGGTGTTTTCCTTTATTGTATGCATCAAATTTCCCCAGAAATGTAACACAACCTGAAATCACCTACAACCAATGTGGGTCAGGAAACAAGGAAAATGGCTTGATAAGCAGGCTAGCAGAGTTAAAATCATAATCTAAAAATGCTAAAAGGTTTATGTGAAGGTTATGCTACAGGTTAAATAGTAGAACATAACTTTGGTCAATTTAAAAATAATACAAATCAAATGGAAAATTGTAACTTGTACATGTGTATCACCTCAAAGTTCTGATCCATGCAGCAGGTAAGAGGTACAAACGGTCCCACAATCTTAACTTCCGGTTCACCTTGTTTATTCTGTACTGTGAATTTAGGCAGGCAAACAGGCCAGTTTTGTCGAACATGTCCGATGACAAAGCCTGGTGGAGACTGAACCTCCAGCTAAAATATACATAGAACATAAAATATACAGTACAATACACTCAAGGTCTAAACGAGAGAAGGATAATGTTCATACCTCATGTCTTCTGCAGCTGCTGCTGCAAACAAACAGGTGCACCAGTCTGATGACCTCTTTATTATATTCATTAATAACATTCATTATGAAGGAACGACCTGGATAGAGATGCCTGCTACAATAATCAATGTCCTCAAGAATACTAAAAAGAACGTTCCCGACGTCATCCTTCACCTTATATCTGTTGTCAGCCTTTATTTCACAGCAAACTGTAAGAAATTAAAAGGAAGGAAATTAGAGTGTTGCTTTTTTGGTTTCACCGTATATTTCATTCATGAAATGCTGATGAACGAACCTTCGTCAAAACATTCGTCCGGATGAGGTTCTTTGTAGACAAACAATTGATCAATCTAAAATCATAGCATAAAAATAACAGGAAATAACTGCATTTGTCAGAGTAACATATATATGACAGGGCTTGATGCTTACTTTTTTTCCCCCCAAAGAGCACATGTGTTCATAATTTGAAAAATGTAAGAGCACATTAAAAAACTTTAGGGACGCAGTGCACTAATTTATCAAATAATTCCTGTTTAAAACTGTATTTGTATATATATATCTATGTTCTTTTAGTAGGGATGCACCAATACCACTTTTTACAGAACGAGTCCAATAGCGATACTTTCATTTTTGGTAGCCTAATCATTTATAGTGACACCAATACCTGTATTTTCATTTGCATTTGTAATTTTTAAAAAATACTAGGTACAGAAACAAAAAGTACAGTACAAATGCAAATACAGTACAGTTTGGATCTGTGCTGCTCAAACTGTTTCATGCATGGTTCAGTCTGATTTGGTGTGAACTGGTTCATCTAGTTCACTAAAAAGAACCGGTTCAAAATAATTTGTTTGCGAACAGTACATTACTCTGAACCATTCGCCTGATGCTCTGGATTACAAGTAGGCTATAATGTTGTAAATAATGTTCAGTTTCTTTCACTATCCCTTTAACTGGTACATAAATGATCCACAGATCAGCGGATCCTGGTACTGTTTCTGTTGAAAGAGGTCAAGTTTATCACAAAACAGTGTTTTCGCTGAAGTAGTGAAAAATCTTTGCTGAGAAGAATGTGACAAAACATCCCAGCATCCTTCATATAAAGAGGAGTGCTAACTTGTTTGATCAGTGCTTTAATATTTGCACAATTATCCAGATAAATGCTGAATTTACTATACACCACGGCTTCTTGGGGCTTATTGCTTTAATTAATTATAAATATATCCAGTCTTATCTGACCCAGGTCAAGGGCTCCATATGGAATGGGCAGCACGGGTTTGGGCAAGCTACAATTGCGGCTTCCTTACAGATAATAATATAACATTAATGAAATAAAAGGCCTCTGAGGGGTACATAAAGAGTCCACTGATTAGAGTAGATTTGTATTTAAAGTTGTGAATACATCATTACAAAAGTGTTGTCACAAAAAAATATATGCAAGTTTTAACTGCAATAACATTTTAGTTGACCGTAATTGCTTGTCAGTACAATCAGCAGTACACTTTAACCCTTAAAGCAATTATGAAATTACATATACAAATGTACTTAAATGCTATAAGTGGTTCAAAAACTCTACTACAACTACTGCATTTAAATGTAAGCTATACTACATTGTAAATTACATTGTAAATTGTAAATTGCATGCAATTAAATGTCCAACAACATTACTTTAAGTTTGCATTTATTCTTTACAAGTATGTTATTTCTGTAATAAGTACTCTTTTTAAAAGTATGCTGTCTTTTTCACAAGGGGTCATATCTTGTTTTGGCTATAGAGTCTGCATCAGTGCCTGTTGTAGTCAAATAAACAAAACGGGCTTAAGATAGATGAACATCCAAACAAACTCACCTGACAATTCCATACTTGATTTTATCTGCGAAGAGTGAATAAGTAAATAAATTTAGTGTTAATTTTTCTTCTCTTTCATTGCCTTGTGAATAAATAAATGGTAAAGAATTTACACATTCATATATAATGACTTTTCATTCATCATATGACTTTAAGTTAACATATTTTGAGAGATATACTGGATACATACCAGTGAGATGCAAATCGTCTGTTAGGTAATTGCACTAAAAAGTACAGTAAATGTTTCTCTCATGACAAACAATCTTAAAGCAGCACTATGTAACTTTTTCTTTGTTCAAAATTTGCTAAATGTATATAATGAGCGAGTACATCATGAATTAATCTTTCAAACCGCGTTTTTGTCTTATTCCGAATCACTACGGTACACTTATAATAAGTACTTATATTTGGACTATTGTAGGCTGGTCACCGCTGCGGAGTAACACATACCTGCGTGAATCGCCGTAGACATAAACTTAGAGAAGTAGCTCCGGTTGGAATGTTCTTCCGCGGGATGTGTGCAGTTCTGTTTATTAACCGCTAGAGCGCCTAAAGTTACATAGTGCTGCTATAAGCAGCTTTTTTTTTTCTTTTTCTGCATGTTTGTGGTTGAACAGGGGTTTGACCCACTTTCCGAGTTACTGGCCTGTTTTTCAAGTTAATTCTGGTAACTTCATGTAAGTAAATATGCCATAAATATTTGCAGGCATTTTTCCTTTGATGTACTTGTTTGCAACTCTGGATATTAGCTTTATGATATTTCTCGACTTTCTTTTTTTTTTTGCAGTTTGGACCTCAGGTTATAAGGAAATTCACAGTTTTTTGTAGGCGCTCATTTTCATAAGTGAGTGTGTGTCTCACATCAGCCTCTCTAATTGTCACTTTTCACTTAACAAATGTCCTTAACACTTCAAATCTTCACCTGTGTTTGAGTGTCAACGTGTACAACAGCATATGTGACTGCCTTTTATTTTTATGGGTCAGAGCGTTCCAAGTGCTGAACAAGTTTCAAGTTACCCCTTTTTCAGTGTGCCACCCTAGGATTTCACTGCGCCCCTCCGGCCACCACATTAATATTCCCTGGACTTTCAGTAAAATGGCATCATAATGTGGTAAAAAATGACTGGATATTATTCTTACTTATAGGCCATCTGCCGTTTTTCTTAAAGATGTAATTGAAATCTGCTGAGATTATAAATCAACACATGCTGTCTGTCACTATCCAAGAGAAGCCTAATTTGAAAATGCTAAAATGCATATGAAAACGCAACACACAGCCGAACGTACAATGGCTTAATATCAAAACAAGGCGCCAAATCTGTACCTTGACTAGCCAGTTCTGAATCAACATTTTTATGTTTTTCAATCACTTTGACACTAAGTCTTGATGTCATTTTTCAAAACAATGCATTGCGCATTCATATCTTTAAAGAAACCTTGCACTTGCATTGGTCAAATAACTCATTTATCATGCAGTACTGTTGGAAGCAAAGGTTTCACTGTGTAGTTGTTCGTGCAATTAAATATTGTAGTACAAAATGTGACCCGTTTCATTATGATATTCCATTCCTGTAACAGGAGTAGTAAAGAGAATACTACAGACATAGTGGAATCATTGAAAAAAAAGGACAGTGAATTGTCAACTAGTGTGTCAGCACCTCAGCTGGCTTTCTGTACAAAACTAAACAAAGGACTGAACTCTGTCTTGTAGATTTGTCTTGTAGATCAGTCAGAATTTTGCCTCGGCCGCCCCTATTTTGCCTAGTCTTTATTTTACAGGACGCAGACCTTGTGTCAGGCCATATAATGCAGCTCTCCTTGTAGCCTTCACTGATGAGCTAAATTGGATTTGTAGAGCTGATGGTGGTGTGACAGTCTGATAATGTGCAGTTGCTCAAATAGTGCAAGCATGATTTCAGGCCCATCCACACAGTTTAGCATCATGTATTTACCCCCATACTCCCCTTTCTCTAACCTGATTGAAGAATTTTTCTCCACATGGTCGTGGAAGGTATAGGTTTTGAGTTTTGTGTCTAGATTTTTTGAAAAAATGATATCAAGGTTCTAAAAACGGTGACAAAAATAAAAAGTAAAGCAAACACTGATTTCTTATTTCTCTAAATGTTTGCATTTATTGCCACATTTTCATCTTTTTCATATCATCCCGTCCTGATCCAGGAGAAACAAACCTTTAATATAGTTTCAGAATGGAATGCATTCTTTGTCTTTCTCATTTTGTTACTTGTGTGTTGTCTTGTTTTCTCACATAAGGGCTACATATAGAGATTTGTATTTGCACACCATTTAAGTGGTGTTATACAAACAGAAATGCAAAGGTGAAAAATGCATTTCTTTTACACATAGAGTTTTGATTTCTATAGTGAGAGTATATTTCCACTAAAGAAATGCAGGAGAAGAAAAAAAACACGTTTGTGCTCATAATCAACACTGCAAAAAGAAAAACACATGGCTGTAAATTTTTCTTTTTAATGCCACATACTGATTACAGTCATGTGTGAAAGCATTTAGGCTACATCATTTATTTGCTTAGAGATCAAAACTCAATTTTTTTGAGGTACACTGTAAAAAAAATTCCGTAAAATTTACGGTAAAAAACCGGCAGCTGTGGTTGCCGGAATTTTACCGTACAAAAAACGGTAGCAACATTTTAGTTTTTACGGTTTTAACTTACATTTACAGTTAAATACCGTAATTTCATTAACTGATAAAATGTTATTATATACCAACCTATTGAAGTACTAAAATCTGTTTTGTACCTTTGTAATACACTGATAACCACCAAATGCAGGTGGTGATTAGAAAGTCAAACGATGAACCAAAGCCCATCACAAGCAGCTTTTAAATAATAACATATATAGAAGGTGCACAGTGTCATTCACACAAACACTAAACACCATCATGGTAACACACATGAAACTGAAATAATGCAATAAACATTCATTTAACAACATTAGGTGTAACACACAACGTTAATATACAAAACTGATAAGAAAAAAAACTAAAAAGAAAGTTATTTCAACAAAAAAACATAAAATTTGAAATGTAACGCAGGGAATTCTGGGAATGTCAATTTACGGTTATTCACTGTAAATTATACGGTCTTTTTCACTTCCAAATACGGTATACTACCGTAAAATTAATGTCCAATACATGTAATGTCGAATACAGTTTTTCACCGAATACAGTTTTTCACCGTATATAGTAGGGGAATTTACCGTTAACCATTTAACAGGTTTTTACTGTAGCATTTTTACAGTCTTTTACCGTTAAATTCACGGTCATTTTTTACAGTGTAGAAATAAATACCCACTTGCGTTTCTTTAGTCTAGTCTAAATATTCCTAATTTGATCACTTAGAAAGCAAAACAATATTTTTTTTCACCTTTGCATTTCTGTGTACTTTGCAAAATATAACACCAATTTAATAAATCCAGTCACTGATTTTCAGTTGTTTGCTGTTTGTAGGCTACTTCATAGCAAACAACTGTAAATCAGTGACTGGATTTATAAAACGTGGAGAAATAAAAGTTTTTTAATCGTATAACACGCTCGTTTATGTATACTGTTTAGTAACTTTTTATTTTATTTTTATCTTTAATATTTTCGATATGTTTAAAATTTGATTGGTAACTATGGTAACCGAAATGACCGCTAACTACCGTTGAACTCTGCCGGAAGATACAACGACGCGAATGGTTCTCTGAGATCTGCTAGACAATTATTTATTAAGGTATCGTACATTTTACTGGCATTTTTATTTCTTCAAACCGCAAGTAACAGCAACAGAAATGAAACAAACGACACGACGCGATAAAACTAACTTACATCGCTAATAATATTTAAACGAGGCATTGTCCCGCCGCTGCCTCGCGCAGACTGTTAAACAAACACTGTTAAGAACATGGACGAACGATTAATTATATTATACATAAAATTTGTATAGAAAATATGTACAAAATGTCCTTACTGAAATACTTAACCAGGTTATTGTTCTAAATAAATATAGGTATTTGGTTTCAAATAATTACTAATATGTTGCAGCTGAGCCCAAATCGCCATTATGTCAGAAATATAACGTTAGCAGGTTATATAATATCACACACAGCAGTACAATTGCGGGGAAATGTGCTTAATGGACTTGAAAAGCAATCTTTGAATGTGGGCTGCGTTTCCCAAAAGCATCGTATATAAGTTTAAGTACATCGTAAACCAATGGAGCTACGATCAACTTGGGCTTACGATGCTTTTGGGAAACGCAGCCGTGGTTGAACCCATAATGTAAGTTGTGTGTCTCTTTGAGAAGATGTGGAAAGCGTCGCTGGACAGGGCTCTCCATCTGCAGCAGGACCTCCGACGCTTCACTAAGCTCTATGAGCACATCATGCTGCTTGTGCTCCTGATGAACACTGCAATACAAGTGGCAATGACATTTCAAGGACTGGCACCAGGTAAAGATCACTGCAGCAGACTAGAAAACACGCACAGTTGCAATCATTCAAACTGTTTTGTGTTTAAAAGCATGTACAATTACGTTGATTTAAATCAGTGAAATAATGGTTTTTATTTTTGAATGAATTGCATTTCTTCAATGTATGGAAGCTTGTTTAAGTCACACAAAAAAAGATAACTTATTTGCAAGTTTTTTTTCTCAGAATGTTGAGAAAAAACTCAGTATTGCGAGAAAAAAAAAGGTCTTAAAGGGGTCATATGATGCGATTTCAATTTTTCCTTTCTCTTTGGAGTGTTACAAGCTCTTGGTGCAATAATGTGTTTTTTGAACCTTAAACCGCATAAACACATTTCATTACACCAAATACACAAAATACTGTTCTTTTTAGCAGCATCATATGACCCCTTTAATTTTGAGATAAAAAGTCGCAGTTACCTTTTTTATGCAGCATTCATGCCTTTAGGCGACAACCTAAACACAACATAAAAATGACTGTGTGCATGTTTAATATCTCCACTGCGTTCATCAACTTTCCACTAGAAGTAACAGCACCTGCGTACAATATTTTCACAAATGTTGAGTTGTTCTCATCAGTACTAACATATGGTATTTCCTGTTTCTTTCTTAGCTTGGGTTTATGAAGCACTGGAGGCAGTCTTCTTGGCTTTTTATACAATGGAGTGTGTGTTAAAGCTCATAAGTTTTGGCTTAAAATACTTCAAAAGCCTGTGGAATATTCTGGGTGAGCTGGCAAATCTGTTGTTTTCTGTGTCATTTCTTATTCTTATTTAAAGCATAATTCTTGTGAATTTATTTTATGCTTAATGCAAGTGAAAACTATTTATCACTGGGGTAGGAAAATACATAATTCATGATGCCTTTTTGAGAACAAGTCTTAATATTTGATGCAGCAGTTTTGTTTTATTTAAATAGTGTTTTATCCTCTTTTCCAGTAAAATAAATGATGATGCAAATGATTTTTTTGCAGTGTATAGGAACTAACATAACATGATGTTTTATTGTTTATTTCTCCAGATTTCTCAGTCACTTTGGTAGGGTTGGTAGACCTTTTTCTGGACAGCAAACAGTATGATAGTGAGCGTTTCACCACTTTTTTCCACCTCCTTAAAATGTTCAAAGTATGTCGAGCGTTCAGGATCTTACGCACACTGCGGTGAGTGTTTCGGTCTTTAACACCAAATGCACAAGCTGAAGTTTGAACTACCTAAGGTGGAATAGCGTGGAGCTGTTTTGCGTTCTTTTTGTCCCAAAGGTAAAAATAATCTAAGAACTGTGTCTTCATCTTAGGTTTTTCAGTGGTCCCAAGGTCATCATGAAAGTAATAGGAAAGTCTTTGAAGATGAATGGAATCATCTTCGTGCTCATGTTTTGCGTCTTTGTCATGTTTTCCATTCTTTTCCGACAAAACTTAAGCAAGTCCGACCCAAAGCGATTTGGTTCCATGCTCAATACCATGTCTACACTCCTCCAGCTGTTGACACTTGATGATTGGATTAGCGTCTATTACACCAGTCGAGACAATGGTATGCTACAGAAACATGTTCACAGGATTATATTTTTGCATATAGAGAGAAAGCCAACCTACTGATCTACTATTTAAGCTGCTTCTTCTGCTTCTTCTTTCTCCTCTTTTTATTCTAAGACTAAATTTGGACTGTGTCTCCTCCTAGAGTTTTGAAGCTACAACCACCAAACTCAGGTCAGATCTTCCGACTGGTCTGACTCGGGTTGCTATATCTTTTCTAACTGATTGGACTTATGATTTTCGTTAAACGGTTGAACAAAATCTATGAAAAGTCCCATAGACTTTTATTGCGGTGATCAAAGCTTTTGTACAGTAAGAGTTTAAGCTGTCTACCACTAGCAAAGGTTAATGACTATCCTAGGACAAAATGTTAAGTCATGCTAGCAACATACTAATTCATGCTAGAAATGTGCTAATCATGCTAGAAACATGTTAACAACACACTAGAAACATGCTAGCAGCAACATGTCAGCATGTTAAAACATGTTAAAAACATTAACAACATGCTATCATGCTATCTACGTGCTAAAACATGTTAACAACATGTTAAACATGTTAAAAACATGGTAATCATGCTAGAAACATTTTAAAACATGGTAATCATGCTAGAAACATGTAAGCAGCATGTCAATAACGTTAGAACATGCTAACATATTAGCAACATGATAATCATGTTAGAAACACACTAGCAACATGTTAATCCAGTTAAAAACATGTTAGCAACATGATAAAACATGCTAACAACATGTTAAAGGGGTCATATGATGTTGCTAAAAAGAACATTATTTTGTGTATTTGGTGTAATGAAATGTGTTTAT
>NW_015551045.1:3086567-3102464 GCF_001515605.1 Sinocyclocheilus anshuiensis
GGGCGGTCTTATGCAAATCTTCCCACATCGTGACGTAGACGTATCTATCTAATCTGTCTGTAAACTTTCACCTTTCTAAACTTCAAGCTTTTACAGCTGCTTCAAACTTTCAGGCTAGGCTTTGTCAAGCCAATCTCAAAGTTCGTTCACAACTTTACTCGTCTAGTTAAAGACTCATTAATTTTAAGACATTTTTTGAAGACAGTTCTTATGTATTTTAACAGGTGCACCTGATGTTATCATCTTCATCGTCTTGTACATCTTGACTGAATACTACATCCTTTTAAGGTAAGTCAAGAAAAGCAATAACAGTCCCATATTCCCTTCAACCATCAGCAGTAAGGATTTATCTGTGGCCAGGGCCAGTGGTTCGGATTTGTAAATTACCATGCTAACATTTTCATTGGCCTCAAAACAATAAAATAAAATAATAA
This sequence comes from Sinocyclocheilus anshuiensis, assembly GCF_001515605.1. Classification (NCBI taxonomy): domain Eukaryota; kingdom Metazoa; phylum Chordata; class Actinopteri; order Cypriniformes; family Cyprinidae; genus Sinocyclocheilus; species Sinocyclocheilus anshuiensis. The sequence continues at coordinate 3,087,002 of NW_015551045.1, forward strand.
TAAAAAATAAAGGTAATGATATAAATTTCATATAATCTTTGAATCATTTTCAACATATGGCAGATTGGGTGAGTGACAGTCCCTTTAAGTGTCCTGAAACCCTCTGGTTCGGTTCCAGGCCATCCTTATTGTTGATCCCAGTTTTTATTAGGGCTGCACGATAAATCGCATGCGATATTTCATGCGCATCTTGTCAGTAAAGCCGGTTCTGTAATCAGCGGTAAATCTCCATCCCCTGCGGGCTTTCACATTGAGCAGCATTAACTACACAGAGCCGTTGTTCACTGACAAGCTGCGCAAAACATGCGCAAAATATGATCGTGGTTTTGCGCAGCTTGTCAGTGAACAACGGCTCGGTGTAGTAAATGCTGCTCCATGTGAAAGCCCGCACGTGATGGAGATTTCCCGCTGATTAAAGAACCGGCTTTACTGACAAGATGCACGTTAAATATCGCATGCGATTTATCGTGCAGCCCTAGTTTTTATGCATCATGACTATTAGTATTTTGTAAGATAATGTGCTCACAAATCGCATTATCAATTTTCTCTATAAAAACAAACCATTGGTGTAAGTCTGATCTATGCAGTGACGGTGGACACCATCCTCAGCCACAGAAAGGTCAGAGGACATCAATAAAAACAATTATAAAACACAATTCTAATCCAACATGAAGGTTTTCATTGACAATGTTCCCTCTTACTGAACATGTTCACATTCAGAATATGGTTGAGGAACAGCCGTCGCCGATCGAGACGACAGGTGAGAGCTTTGTCATTCACTGGATACCTCATGTTCATATACAGCATGCATGAATTGATCAAATGGATTCTGTATCTTGAATGTATTGTGAGTTGCTTTGGATAGAAGCATCTGCTAAATGCATAAATATCAATGTATGTAGAATAAGCCCATGCCTAGTAGTGATGGGTGCTTTAAAAACACTGCTACATGAAGATTTAAAACCTTGTTTTGAACCAGTGTTTACGTATTAAACTGCCATGGTCATGAGATTTAAGTAAACGAGGCTTCTTTACATTGTTACTGTTTCCAAATTTCAATGGTTTGAAATTTCAACTTTTCAACAAAGGTAAATTCCTTGTGTGTGCAATAAAGCTCTTTCTGATTCTGATAAAAGGAGTTTCTATCATAGACTCTAAAAAGGTTTCTATGTATGTTTGAGGGAGTTTTCGTTGCATTTACTCCATTCTGACCAGCAGGTGTCACCAGCATGTGGTGTTTCTAGTGCTTCCAAAAAGTGAATCATTTGTCGAAGCAATTGGTTCAGTTGACTGAAAGTTTGGGAAAAAATGTGCTTCTTCCATCACTAATGAATCATGCAGTAACTTTGGACAAAGGGGTTGTTGTTAAGAGTTTATGTATTGTGTTTATGTACGGCATTTATTTAGAGCAAATCAGGAGTGAGCCGACTGACGACCAGATGACCAAGGTTGCCTTCTCAGAAAACAATTTTTTTGAAGGGTAAGAAATGGAAGTACATGCAGCTACAGGTTCCTCTTTATTTAGTGGATATTTACATAGATATCCAGTTCCAATATGGTCAGGCAACCCAGCACTGATTCATCTAAAGATACTTGAGTGATTTCAGCGTAGCTTACAACTTAAAGGGTTAGTTCACCCCAAAATGAAAATTCGGTCATTAATTACTCACCCTCATGTCGTTAAAACAGTCCATGAGACATCAGTGGCTCAACTTCAATTTTGCGAAGCTATGAGAATACTTTTTGTGCACAAAGAAAACAAAAATGACGACTTTATTCAACAATTCTTCTCCCCCGAGTTACTGTCTTCCGCCATTTTGGAGAGTATCACGAAGCATATGCATGCTTTACCCTAAGTGTAAACAATGTTGATTACGTCGATTACGTTAATGCGCGCGCTTTCCCCCCCGAACGTAAACAACACCGATTACGCTCTTGGGAACTCTCCAAAATGGCAGAAGACGTAACTCGGGGGAGAAGAATTGTTAAATAAATTGTTATTTTTGTTTTCTTTGCGCACAAAAAGTATTCTCATAGCTTCGCAAAATTGAAGTTGAACCACTGATGTCACATGGACTGTTTTAACGATGTCCTTGCTACGTTTCTGTCTGGAAACATTACAGTTGCGTTGCTGTCTATGGGAGGGTCAGAGAGCTCTCAGATTTCATCAAAAATATCTTAATTTGTGTTCCGAAGATGAACGGTGGTCTTATAGGTTTTGAACGACATGAGGGTGAGTAATTAATGACCGAATTTTCATTTTGGGGTGAACTAACCCTTTAAAGAGGCCCTATCATGGATTTTTCTTGAATGAACACCAGTTCACGCAAATCATTTACCGGTATTGAAATTAAGCATCACCTTGTCGTATGCTTGACATTTGACTGCCTTTATGAATGTCAGTGTCTACAAAATAAATTGACTTAAAAAATAAATGACTACAAAGACCATGTTTTATTGCATTATTCAAGTGCAGCAAAAGCATCATATTGAAGTTATTATTCTTATTGGCATGTTGTTTATAGGAAGAACATTCGGATGGAACACTGTTTGAGTATCCTGGAAGCTCTGGAGAAGAATCAGCAGTTGTTTCGGAAACAAACCAATTACCTTTACAGGCTGATTGAGAGCACTGAAATGGTCAGTCTCAGCTTTTAAAGACATTTTTACAAGTACTTTATATGTTTGAAAACGTGTCTTTTGGGATAGTTATAAGAACATGCAACAACATTATTTAAAGCTATATTTAGTAAAAAAAAAAAAAAAAAAGTTATAGAAGTTATAAAAGTTCAATATTGAGCAGACAAGAGTGTGTTGGTTTACTTTGAGTTTAGCGGGTAAAATGAGCCACAAAGGTTCAGCATTGCTATTTTAGGGACACTTGCATTTGATTTAATACTGTTACTCTACACAAATACAATAGTACTATGAAGAAATCATCCAGAAAACAAGTCATTTTTTGTGTTTAGGGACCTTCCTTTTACCATAGAAAGGAAGCGGATGAGGATGAGGATGAGCTACAGGAAAGCCAGTGAGAAGATGGTCTCATTATAATGTAGTATATGTGTAATATATTCTCTATCTCCATTATAATATAGCATGTGAGTGTTGTCTATTTATTCTTGTTTAGTATATATGGGATTTTGAAAATTGTGTTTATATAACAGTTGATGTGATTGAATTTGTGTGTTTGAAATAATTAAAAATAATCCGTTCTAAATTAATGAGATTAAAATCATCTGTTTGAAATGATCAAAAGTAGTCAAAAGTAGTTATGTTTGTTTTTGTTCTCCTCTTTTGACCTAATGTAACTTTTTGGACAAACCAGCTAATATCCCCTAAAGTTAAACCTGATGTTTCTGGATCTTTATACATAATAAAAATAGTTCATCTAAAGAACAAAAAAAAAAAAGTTCATTCAGTTCCAAAAATGCTCAGTTTTTCTTCAGCTGGCTTTTTCATTGAGATGGTTAAATGTGTGTTTGTGTGTATCTTTCATGGCTCTTCAAACAGGAAATGCTGTCATCGGAGAGCTTGTGTTTATGCGAGTGATGAGCGTGTTTAGCGTGTTTGCTGCTCTACATCAGTATGTGGGAAGCATTGATTTCAATTGTTTGCTGTAAACTAGCAGGTAAGAGAGTCAATATCTTTCATATAGCTTCACAATATCTTAGAACCCTGTAAAGAGATAAGTGAGTTAAAGAACTGATTTGACTGCATTATTACCGAGATCACCTGATTGGTAAATTGCACATATCAAATTATAAAATGAGTATGTTAAGTCAGAAATTGTATATATTTTTTTTTTATGTATTTATTTTGTGTGTGTGTGTGTGTGACAAAAGTCTGGCTTACATTACAGGAGTTTTGGGCCGATTTATGCCCAATTTAATTGAAAACAAGGGCTGTAATTCTATGTAACTTTATCATATTCATATATGTTCATATTTATGTGAGTGAGTGAGTGAGTGACGTGACATGTGGCCAAGTATGGTGACCCATACTTGGAATTAGTGCTCTGCATTTAACCCATCCAAAGTGCGTCCGACTCTCTAACCATTAGGCCACAACTTCCCCCATTAAACATTTATACACAGGGACTATACATTTATTATTAATTATTATACTATTATTGTAATTAATAATTATTATGATGCCTGTATTAAAAACCTAATTGATTCAATGCAGTTCACCAAAAATCACACAATAAAAATTTGTAACCATTGCAAATAGCAAACAGATCAAATTATTATATTATAACAAAATTATGACTAAAAATCCATTACACAAATAAAACAATAAATAGAACATATGAAAATTACACCTGTATTTATTTTTCCTAATTGTATTCAATATTTTTATTCTCACAAACTGAGTATACTGTTTCCAGTAGCTTTTCAAATGCTATTTTATGTTTATGTCTTTGGAGATGGATCTTTACTATCCCTAATTAGGCTCATTATTTTGAGCAATTATGTGCCTTCTGCAAATGTAATTGCAGAATTGTTGAATAATCGTTTAGTTGTTTCTTTTTTACATACAGGGTGTACTTTTACATATGAACTTTGGGTAGCGTTAAAAACCCTGTTCAAGCCCTGCATATGGCAACGAGTAGGCCTATTGGTTAGTTCATGCTATAAAACATCTTAAGTGTAATAAATCACCTGACAATGATGGCTCTGCAGTAGAAATCTATAAGCAATTTCCAGACATTTTTGTTTGAAAAACTTTTCTTTTAAATGTCTTTATTGAGAGTATCAAAAACCATACACTTCCCCATCTTCCTTATTCCTTATCTCAAGGAATAATATTGCTCATTCTTAAACAGAATAAAGATATACTTTTTTTTTTTATTTGGCAATTGGCGCCCAATATGTTTATTAAATAACGATTATAAAATTCTGGCTCTTATATCTTCCGAAAGAAATTCGGGAACTTATGTTAGGATCACAAACGTTATTATAATTTAAGACGACTGAATTCGATGATTGAAACCAAAATATGAAACAACTGGATTGTTGACTCAAAATCTCATAACTGCTGACAACTAGCCCATTCCTCCCCTATATGTGGTCTATAAATCTAATTGTGAATAAAATAAACATCTAAATGTTTTTGTGTGGAAACGATGGTGTTTATCAATGAAACGAGATGTTTAGTTTCGACAGAAGCTAATAATGTATTATCATCACTTACAGTTTTATGATCGCTATGACAATTTTTTGTCTCTTAAAAAACTCTTAACGCACCAACACACCTACAACACACAATTGGCAAAACGGTTAATTTCATGCTCAAAATCACGCATTGTAAACTAAACTCCCAACACTAATTTTCAAAATACAAGAATACACTAACACAATACACGAATTCTACCAAAAAAACTACAACGCAAACCTGTCTCAAAATCAAATAATTATTCCAAAGCACTAACAAATTAAACTACATTTAGCCAATCATAGCACAATGTCATGAAAACACTAACATCAGATGGAATTATAGAAACGGCAGTCAGGTGTGCCCTTATACAATGGACGGTATACTGTATTGATATTGTATTGTGTTTTGCACTGCAGCTTCCTCTCTACATTTGTTTTGTTGGATTTAGTAAATGCTTGTGTAGCTGGGTAAGGAATAGCCCAGGTATGATTGGCTGATGTCATCATGCCAGCCTGTGAACCTATCAGTGTTCCTACTCCTTTGTGATTGGTTAATATGGTTTAAGTCCTATGAACCTATCAGTGTTGGCATTGAGAATATAAAAAGGGAAGGGTTTGATTGCTCAGGATGCATCAAAGCACCTTTTGGAGTAGATTTTTCTGTTGTGGTATGAAAGTGAGAATTTTGTATTTTTGAATGTGTTTATTGTTTTGAAGTTTGTACCAGTTAAACTTAAGCGGGGTAAGTAAAATATTCTTAAAACAAGAGTATTTTACTTACCCCACTGGCAGATAATTTTACTTGTTTTAAGCAAAATGCACTCAATTTATAAATAAATATCTTAAGTTATTTTGCTTAACTAGTAAAAGTATCTTGATTTAAGAATTTAGATATTTTGACTAGAAACAAGACAAAAATACCAAGTAAGATAAGCCATTTTTGCAGCATTTATAGAACGTGCGGTTTATGAAAAAAGAAGACGGAGACGGAAATGCTGCAGTAAAGGGTTTATTAATTTGCAACAGGACATTACTGCAGGATAACAAAACAAATATGCAATACAGTTGCCATTTATTATGTGAAAATATAAAATATACAAACAGAAAAAGCCACAGAACAAAAAATAAATAAAAAAAGTAATCTTCTAATCTGCCCACTCTTCTGCATTTGATGAAAGATGAAACAAACATTTAGTCATATAATCTCTATTAGGATAAAATGTGAGGATAAGAATAAAACATCTGAAAGAAATGATGGAGATGGTATTTTGAGCTTATATCATGTGCCTGTCATTCATGTTGTGATAAAGGCTGATAAAAGTCTTTTGCAGATCTGGTGGAGGTGCACAGAGATGCTTCTCTTTTGCTACCTTCTGGAGCACATGAACATTTCAACTCTGTAAAAGAGAGTGACATAGATGCAGTCACAATTAAAATACTCATAAGATGTAGCAAATGACTGAAAATTATGAGATGGACATACAATGACAAGTAAACCCTAAAACACCCCTTGTCATTTTCTTTTTCATCTTTTAATCATTCCCCACTTTAAAATGCAAGCTGTTTTTCTTCCTTTTTGACAAGTATTTAACAGATATTAACTGATATTGTAACTGAACATAAGACATTACAGTAGTATAAAAATAAGTAAATAAATAACCCAAACACATTCACCTGATTATCATAAATTATGATACAATTTCAATAATATTTAAAAAATTTTCTTGCCATATATATAAAAAGGTTTCACATAATAGATAGATTTTAAAGAAATTTAACTTTGTACCTGATATTATGTTCCTTCCTGTTCTCTAGGGTGAGTAAGGAAAAAGCACTTCTATGACAGGGACAGGACGGGGAACTCTGGTTCCAGGGCAGCTGATACAGGAGCACTGGAACAACATCTTATGTGGTGACCTGGGAGAAAAAAAAGTAAATTCTATCAAAAATAAACACAAAAAAACTAATAATGCAAAAAAAGGAGATCATAGTCAGATCATTTTTAGAAATCAGGAAAATGTATTTAATAAGGTTTTAACACTTTTTTTTTTTTTTGCATCCCTTTCATGATTGGAACACAAAAGGGAATTCTGGTAATAAGGCAGCCAAAACGAGGCGCTCTGGCACAGAGAGCACTGGGACAGGCATGACAGGAGCCTGTGGGACCCAAGCACATATCACTAGGAGCTCAAACTCTGGGCAGCCGTTACAGAAACCTTTGGGATGTTCGTGGCAGGAACTTTTTGGGACCTCTTGTATTGGTGCAGCCGAGAGTACTGGGTGGTCTTTTCAGGCACTTCTGGTACTCAGAAAACATCACATAGAGCACATAGAGTTTGGGACAGCCATGAGATGCAGCCATAACAGAAACGTCTGGAACAGCCACGACAAGAACATCTAAGACTGGACCGAGGCATGAACCTCTCTGAGTGGTCATTACTAGAACCTCTGTGACCCAGCTGACTCTGCAGGGACCTCGTTGTCCAGAACAAGCTTTTGAGAGATCAAGTAGCCACTACAGGAAGTTCTGGAGCACCATGAGAGGAACCACTGAGGAACCAGAGCAGTGGAGCTATGAGACGAGGGTGCCATTACATGCCTTTAAGCTGGCCACGGCAGGAACCTCTTGTGAGCAGTGCAGATGAGACAGGGACCTCTTAAGAGTGATGAAGTCATGTTGTGGAGGCAGTAATGGGACAGTGACATACACATCCTCAAGCGAGCAGTACCACCAGACACAAGTACTGCTGCTTCAGGCCATGCCGCAAGACGCAACCATGGCCTGCCAGCCCCGCAAGACGCAGAGGCTTCACAAAGGGATGGAAAGTCTTAGCCCGCAAGACGCAAAGCTGACAGGACACTGGGGAAATGTCTGGGGTTGGAGCTCCTTTACTCCACGACTTATATAGGGATCTGAAACAAAACAGAATGCAAAACATTAAATACATTACACTTAACTATGTCATTTCTTCCCATTCAAAATGAACAGCAAAAGCACATGTGTAAAAACTGGCTGATCTTAGGCTCGGTACCTGAAACCAGTCGTGGTGAAGGATCTTCCGCTGGGGAAATGTCTGGGGTTGGAGCTCCTTTTCTCCACGACTTTTATGGAGACCTGAGACAACACATCAAACAAAACGTTAGCCTAAAAACATTACATTACAAAAGCAAATGTGGCCGATCTTAGGCTCAGTACCTGAAACCAGACCGAGCCGCTGCTTAGGTTTATGCTGCAGGAGGCTACAGATCAAACGGCTGCAGTCTGTGAAGAAACACAGAAGCAATATCTGATTATGACCTGAAGCCTTTCCATCTGCACAATTCAGTTGTGAGATCTGATCTGGAAGAACATTTGTATGATAATTGGATTCAGATTTCTTTTCTTGTGATGAAGAGCTCACCTTTTGACAATCCAGGCTCTGACCAAAAGTTTAGTTTGGTCTTGTGCAGGTTGGAAAAGGGCCACACAGCATCGTGAACAAGATGACCCCAGGAGACCACGGCACTGCAGACTTCACATGGTACTTGCCCTTGACTCTATACTCAGGAGGGTAGTAGTCCATGGTGCCTGGACGAAAGAGATTTCATCTCGTATGCAAGTTTGCATTACCAAACTATTTTCTCTGTCAGCTTTGAGGAATAATACATACCATACAATGTTGTGAAGGCAGACTTTCTCATGAGATCTCCGCACCCAAAGTCAATCAATCTGACCTGCATGGTGTCCTTGCTCACAATGAAGTTTTCCAACTTTATGTTGCCATGGAATATGCCACGGAGACAACATGGCCTGCGTTGCCTGCCGCATGATGCGCCGAACTAAACCTTTATCGAGCCTGCCTCCGTATCCCTCCAAGAAACGAACTAAGTTCTCGCAGGCCGACGGACACTCGAAGACCATGACAGTTGTCCCGAGTCCTGCCAGTCCAGCAGCTTTATAATCCCTGGCGCGCTGGGTGCCTTGTTGGCCAGGAGCGCAAGGGCGATCTCCACAGGTAGGGGGTTTGGATGATCAGGCTAGAAGATGGACAGTTAATGGTTTGTCTATTGAAAAACCATTTGTAGTCTGCAGTTAAAGTTCATTTGAGATGTTTTAAATGAAAATAGTGAGTGAGATGCACTTATAATAGCTACATTTTTTAAAAAGCTTGAAGCTATTATCATACAAAAAATATTATCAATATATATTTCTGAAAATCATCCTAAGGGACAGTATTTATTTATGCAATAATTACGCAATTAATGGATACTCATGTCAAGGTTTAATTTTTTTTTCTCACACATCTCACACTGTTATATCATTTATACCATCAGCGCTGCTGGCTGGCGATGGTGACTCAATGAGCTGCACCTCAGTCTGACCAGGGCAGATCATCTTGAAGTGTTTTCTGGCAGCTCTGAGGAAAGAGGGCAGCCTCCAGAAGCTCTTTTTCCTCCTCCTCACTCCTCTGGGCGTCTCCCTCACTGACAGGAGGCTCATCTCGTGGATGAGGATGTTGCTCCGCTGAGTCGGTGCCGGGTGCTGGGGGTATACGATGATGGTGATTGATTGTACACCTCGCCATCATTCACCGGAATAACTTGAGAAATTCGTGGTCTCATCACTCTGAAAACCGCTAACAACTCTCGTCTTAGACCACAAACGTTACTGCAAACCCACAAAATGTTTCACGGAATTTCACGTCTTTACCGCACTCGCCAACATCCTAAACTTTTCAACTGAGCTCTGTGGCGTCATAACAGGGCCGCTGCTGGCCAAATGGGTGCCCTAAGCAGAATTATATTGTAGTGCCCCCTCCACTGCTTGACGGTACCGCTTCATCCTCTTTTGTAACAAATTTCAGCATTGATCCTGCATTAAATGAAGCAGAATATATTAGTCACTGAAGAATTACTGAGTGCACTTTTAAATAAACAGTTATTGTTAGTTAAAAAAAAAAACAAGTAAATTAAGAGCAGTCAGTGTAATAAAACATAGTTTTAACAACAACAACAAAAAGACAGTTACCTCCTATGGCTATGATTTTATTAATACAGTTGTCTGATTGATTTTATAGTCTCTTTTATAGAAATCACACAAAAGAAATTAAGCAGTTTTAATACGATAAAACCACGGTTAATTTTTTTAAATGATAGAGGCTGTAGCATTTCTATCGCGAAAAAGTGGCCAAAAATGAAAGATTAAGTGGATATTTGAATTAAATGTTTGGTCAATATTAAACAAAGTGTTGATCGTCTTGCAAGTGCAACAAACAGCAATTACCAAGCCTTTGGCGCCCTTTGCAGGCATTTGTAATCATATGTAATGTACATAAATTGTTTATTTTGTATTACATTATGTATTTTTTAACTGTCATTCAACGAAACCATATAATTATAATTAATTAACCAATCATTGTTGCCTCATTGTTTTTAGTCCATTTTAAGTCGTTTTAAAGGCTGTGGTTCGCTTAGGTCTGTTTTTATTACCACACACACACACACACACACACACCAATATTATCTGAATACGTCTTTGTAAATTATTATTTGAAGTACCAAAACCACTACAAGAACCATGATTTTTGTTTTTTATTCGTAGTAAAACCATGGCTAATTAGGGAACATGGAAACTCGGAGAGAATATTAGATGCGTTGGTGACATTAAAACAGGTTATTTATATCAACAGCCAAAAAGGGTTCACAGGATTATGAACGTACCTGAAACTGAAAGTGATCTTAGTCTTGGGCTTTTTCCTTTTCTTTGTCTTTTCTCGGCGCGGATTCGGGAATGCCGCGTCACGTGTGCTTAGCCTACCGCGTTCACCGTCAAATGCATATATATATAATTTTTTTTTTTTTTGGTGTATGTTAATATTAATACAGAACGGAAGTTTTTTTTTGAGCAACTGGGAGTTGGTGCCCTACGCAAACTGCGTACTCTGCGTATAGGGAGCGGCGGTATTGCGTCATAATAATTGATACTGCATTGTCTTAATGATAATGATTTCCTGTCAGGAGAAATTTCTATATTATATATTTATCGAATTATTAATTATTATTGTTCATTTTTCTGGCACAAATAACGTTCGATTTTAAAAAGTTGTACCGTCACGTTGTATGTATGCCTATGATATGTATCTTTGCTTCTTGCAAAATTAATAGGATAGTCCGCTCATTATTCAAGTAGGATATAATACCATCTGTCAGTGCTTATTGGAGTAATGCAGGCAGCATATGTTGGAAAAAGTGTGGATGCTTCCACATATTTGTTCTTAACCAACAAAGTAAACATTTCTTATAAAATAATTTACAAGCCTACCCTGCAAACTAGTAGCCTATATGAAAAAGTTTAAAAACGATATTTTCTCTTTACTCTTGCTCCTTTTGTGATGATTTTGTTGAAATTGTCGTTCATCCTGTTTTGGAGTTGTCCATTTATCAAACATTTTTGGCTAGATATTTTAAAATTCCAAATGAGATGCAGTCTATTGTTTTGTAGTATTTTCCCCATGTTTTAAACTTTTTTTTTTTCTTAGAGTTAAATTCAATTTATGGGGCATAATACAGCCAAGATGGCGATTTATCCGATATATCCTACAGCTTAATAATGAGAGGTAAAATCTGGTAATCATCTCAAAAACTATTAGCCTACTGTACATATCGCTGTATGTATCTATATATATATAAGGGACCTACAGTCTTCTGGTGGTTAAAGGGGTCATATGATGCTGCTAAAAAGAACATTATTTTGTGTATTTGGTGTAATGAAATGTGTTTATGCGGTTTAACGTTAAAAAAACATATTATTTTCCACATACTGTACATTATTGTTTCTCCTCTATGCCCCGCCTTTCTGAAACGCGTCGATTTTTACAAAGCTCATCGGTCTGAAAAGCGAGGTGTGCTGTGATTGGCCAGCTATCCAGTGCGTTGTGATTGGCCGAATACCTCAAGCGTGTGACGGAAATGTTACACCCCTCACCATACTGTGATGCTGTGTCAGGCCGGAGCAACGAGCCAAAAACATGAAAACCCATTACAAACGAGGCATTTGTTGCATCCAGTGACATTACGTTTGACTTAGAATTTTTTCCCCACCAGATGGCACAATTCTGCCATCTTACATTGTAAATTTAGCATGTTTTAACTTAATTTTAACTTAAATAATGCATTAAGTATTAATACATCTTTACATATATTTTAATCATTTTAAATACGATTATAAAAGCTTCACTGAACACATCTGCTTATCACTGTACAACTCCCTTAGCAACACAATCCATGTAGGCCACTGTCAAAACTGTTTATTATGTATTTCAGTCAAAGGTAACTGTTACTTATTTGATGAAGTATGAGTGACCGCTGCTGGTGTTTTGTCTGCGTCATTCACCTTTAATTTTGAGGCCAGCTCTTCCCCTGCCAAACAAAGCCTGTGTGAAAGCCCACAGTTTAAATAGAGGTTAATCCAGTCTAAATACCATAATTGTTGTAGTTACATATTACTTTTTTTTTTTAAATAAAAATAACATTATTGTAAGATTATATCGTTTCTAGCTATATTTACCCACAAACAATACACATGATTTCTAAACATACATTATCATACTTAACAGATTATTAGTTTTATACATTCAAATAGTTCAAGATTTCAGTATTCATAATTTCATGGCTATTCATTTTGGATGTTCACGAACTGTTTAATATAACGCAAACGCATAATGTGTTACTAAGTTATAAACTAATTTACATGAACAGAAATTTCTTTTTTTTTTAAACATGCATGTATTTTCTGATGTTTTCTTTATTTTCACACTTTGGGAATAGCTAAGTATTAGGAATATTTGGATAAATCTTGACCACATTTAGTGAGAGAATAAAAGTATTTTTTCATATCAAGTATTTGCTTATTTTCTTTATTTTTATTATTATTTATTTAAGAAAACAAAGATCACTGTGTCCTCTGATTTTAGTCTGTGCAACTCAGCGTGACAAAACAACACTGTCATCAAGAAATTACTCCTACAATGGCAGGACATCTGCATAATGCTTTCTTAGTGCTTTAAATGTCTTTGTAACCTTGTCAGCATTTTCAAAAAATGTCAGATATTTCAGTTTCATTAGTAGCCTAGTTTTGTTTGTGCTTTGCTGCTTTCATACAACAGCAAAAAATCATTTTATGGCCTACAGAATCTTAAAGACTGTTTTTCATCATAACTTTTTTTTTTTTGCTCTAGCAGTAATTATGCATTTATTTATAAATGATCTACCTATAAACCATTGTGATCACTGAGAAACACCACATCCTCCCTTCTCCATTGTCACTATCATAATATAATCAATGTAATAAACAGTATTTTTGCATACATTTTTGGCATAAAAAAACAGATCACTTCAATATTAAATAACAGTGTGCCAAATTATTTTTTTATACAAATATAGCCTTTCTATAGGTGTTCAAGCACAGAAGGTGCAGAAAACATTTCTGTGTTTGTTCTGATTTTCTTAATGATATTTTCTGCCAGGTCTTTGATGGCCACACACTAAAAACAAATATGACCCTGGAGCACAAAAGCAGTCTTATGTTGCACGGATATATTTGTAGCAATAGCCAACAATACATTGTATGGGTCAAAATGATCGATTTTTATTGTATACCAAAAATCATTAGGATATTAAGTAAAGATCATGTTCCATGAAGATTTTTTGTAAATTTCCTACCGTAAATATATCAAAACTTAATTTTTGATTAGTAATATGCAAGGACTTAATTAAAAAGAACTGACACTTCTGACTGGTTTTGTGGTTCAAGGTCACAAATGTTCTAGAAACTATCAAGACATTTTGAAGTGGTATTAAATTCCAATATTTTTCTGGAAAAATAGCCCTCCCTCATTTTAAAATCCCCTAATATTTCTAGGGTTTCCATTGCCGTGGGTGTGCGCGTTTAGACAGGGTGAGGACATTCCTATTGTCTGGCGAGTTTGGAAATAAAAAAAGAAAGAGCGCAGACTCTATACATCACTTCGGCTTGTTCGGTGACCAGAACATACGCTTTTCGGTCACAGACGGGCTGCTGGGCCACGGTGCCGTCTAACAGCTCCGTTCTTTCTCCATCAGGTCGAAGACTTGAACCAAGGAGGACGAGACCATAAACGGATTTATGCGAACAACAAATGCGGGATGTCTGCGTCCCTCCCTCGGCGGAGAAACGGCGCCGTGATAGCGTAGTTCGTGAATAGGGAGAAATGCGTATGACACGCAGGAATCTGTCGTAAACTACGTCCTGGGCTCTACTCCGGCGTGAAAGTAGAGAATACTAGTCCGAGCGCTTCAGATGATCGCGTAGGATATTTTCTCCACCGCAACCGAGCTAATGTTAGCAGCAGCGAGACCGGGGGAATCCGCGTCTGACGGAGGCCATGCTATTATGCCGCGCGAAAATGCACCCAAATAATCGGATGACAGCGCTCCGATACGTCGAAGGAAAACTTTTGGGCTCGGTTTACGTTAAAGCAGGTCGTGTGGCTATGGTGCTATCACGCACACAGCCGAACCGCATCGACTGAAAGCCGCTCTGACTGCGTCGCTTATCGGGTGAGGCGTACTCGAGGTCCCCGCTCCCTCAGAGGAACACCTGACTCTACAGGCCACATATTTGCCTAGCCTGACTGTCGTTCATGTATGGATGGACGCGTGCATGCTTTGACAGAATCCTGCGTGCATCGTTGCAGTTGGCACAGCGCATCCCAAGAAGGGGCTGTTACTCTAGCAAACACACATTGGGTCCGTCGAAGCCTTTAATTTGTCTCCCTGAGAACATTACGTAAGGCTGCAGCGTACGCTACGTCTTTTCAAAGGAAAACTATCGGGTGACATTGCAGTCTCTCTCCTCGGAGAGATATAACGTACGCTCCTCTCGGTTATTACGTCCGTTAAAGCAAGGGAAGGTGGAGCATTGTCCGTCGTACGTGCTGACGCAGTGGGATTTCTACGTGTGGTCTGCGTTTCGGCCCGCCCTTCCCGCGGTGACGGTGATGGGTCGGAAGCGGTGTGTTGGTGCAGATTGTTCGAAGATGGCGGCAGGGTGCTGCGGGGTGAAGAAGCAGAAGTTGTCGGGGTCCCCCGGGGCTGGGGGTCCCGGCGGGGCGGGCAGCGGAGTAGCCGGGACCGGACATTGTGGATCGGAATTGGGGATCGGGTCGTCGTCGACTCTTGTGGCCGGGAACGTGAATCGGGTGAACGGCCTGGGGGGTCCGGGGGGTAGTAGTAGCAGCAGCAGCAGCAGCAGCAACAACACCAATGATCTGTCCTCAACTCCAGGA
>NW_015551045.1:3102691-3103049 GCF_001515605.1 Sinocyclocheilus anshuiensis
AATTGCCATCTATACGGATACCAGCCTCCTCGAACACCCAGGTTTACAAACGACCCCTAGTAAGTAACGTTAGCAAGATGGCTATTTTGACCCGCTTTGCTACAACAACAGACGGTGTGTTTCCTGCTTGCTGTGCTCGAACCGTGAAGTTTGCTCTTCGTGAGCACGGGAGAAGTTTTGCTCGTGTCGGTCTAATGCCGCCGTTGTCACGATAATGACTTTGTTTTTGTGTCCGTACCAAATGCAGTAAGTTAATTAATAGTTGACTCGCTAACCTAGCTAACGTTAATCCAAGCCCTCTCGATTAAAAATAAAATTATATATATATATATATATATATATATATAATTTTATTTTT
>NW_015551045.1:3103689-3105433 GCF_001515605.1 Sinocyclocheilus anshuiensis
TAAAGAGCTAATGTTTCCAAACTCAAAATTTCTAATTAATTAATAATGTTAATTAATACATCCTCTCAAATATAATTGCATCTATTAATTTTATTTATAGCTTAATTACTGTAGACGGTAACGTTAATTAAATTCGATAAAAAAATATGTGGGCTTAAAAGTTTTTTAAATGTATAATTTCTTAGACTTAAATAGAGTAAAATTAATCCATCATTAATGCGCTCGTTAATTGGGTAAAGCTGCGGTGTGTTTTTTTTCTCTGAAAGAGATTAAATGGGTGTTAGCCTGCTCTTCTTTATGCTCTTCTTTATTCAAGCTTCTCTGCAAGCTAACATGCTAACCAGCGCTAGCCAACAAACACAATTCTCATTCGCCGAATATTTGCCTTTTTTCTGTTTAGCTCTCAGTTCTCTTTCTTTTCCTATTTAGTTAGATTTTTCCAAAAACACCGAGTGATATTTCTTTTTTATTCAATTTGAAGCTGTTTTCAATGGTTAGCTGAAGTGAGCTAGCAAGCTAACAGCCCAAGAGTTGTTTACTTTCCCCACAGATATTTTTATCCGAAATCTCTTACAGAATTGTAAATTTTATTTGCAGTCACACGCTTATGTGAAGGTACAACAGTGAAGTGATACCGGGACACGAAAGAATATTTACAAGTGTTAAAAATGCAACGGTTTAATATTCTGCTATTTTGTCGCTCGCTAAACACTGAATCTTTGTTATCTAGGACATTTTCAGGTAAGCCTTCTCAATGACAACTGGTGTGTTGTAAATGATTATGTATTTGTTCGGACAAACAAAGCGATTTACTCGAGCCAGAGTGCTGGGTTATAAGAGCGTTAAAGGGATCTGATCTTATCCGCACTGTTGCCAACTCTCGCGAGACTAATAAGCAACTGCAGCTTCAAAAACAAGCCCAATATTTTTTGATAATTTATTATCATCAATATTATTTATGATCAATTATTTATTACCAATAAATGAGCCTGCAACATATTAAACCGAAACTACTTTTATGTGAAAAGCAAAAGCATAAGTTATTTGACAAAAATCAGCAAACTGCAACAAAGCAGGAACAAAACTCATCTCCAGTCACCTGTGATTTTATAGCCTACTAAAATATTGGCTATTCGAACCAAACATACTCTTAGTATTAGTATAGGCCTACTTGTTTTTTTATTACAGCCCGTGATAATTAATACATTACAAAAACATTGTAAAAATTAGGCTACCTTATAAAGGAAAAAAAGTCATCCCCTCCACGTCTACTAATATAATCGCTTGGATAACAGCGTCACGCGAATTCTTTTTGATCGTGATTTTTCTTCAATGAGGGATTGAAGAAAAATCACGTTCAAAAAGAAGGCGCGTGAGGAGGGGGCGGAATATTTGACCAATTACGCTACAGCACTTATATATTTTTTTTTCAAACGCATTTTTCCTAACAAGCAACCATATTTTTTAAAATAAGCCCAAAAAACCGCAACACGCGACCTGGGATTTTTTTTCACGCAACTTTACAAAGAAAGAAAGCCCAAAGTCACGTATAATACGTGGACTTGGCAGCTCTGCTTATCCGGTGTTGTGCCGAAATCGGTGACTTAGCGAAAACCGTGACCAGGGTTGCTGTTCAGCAAATGTTTGCGTGGGAGTACGCACACGTTAGAATTAGGGATATGCCGGTATCAAATTTTCATGTTGCGATTAATTGCTAATGCTTTTATCACGGTATACGGTATTA
>NW_015551045.1:3105493-3105984 GCF_001515605.1 Sinocyclocheilus anshuiensis
TAATTATTCACGGTATTTAGAAGTGCCCACGATAACAATATCGTGCATATTCATTACCGTGATATATCGCATTACCGAATACCGGCACAAGTCTAGTTAGAATAGACACTGAGCGGTGCTCAAAAGATGTTTTTTTTTTTTTTATTATTATTCTGCTGCTTGATACTGCGGAAGAACTGATGATGGCACAGTTTGATCTTCGGCTGACCAATCAGCAGAAAGGGGAGTTTAAACCAAATGCAACATTAGATCATTGACACCAGCTAAAATATCACTTTGCAGGAAATAACAAACCTCAGCTTTTATAAGAAATTTAGATACGATTACATATATTAGTATTAAAAACACTTTACAATAAGATTTTATTTGTTAGATAACATGACCCAACAATAAACAATAGTTATATGGCAATTCTTCTTAGGGTTAATTTCAAAGTTCAATCTGTTAAAATTATTTAATGCACAATGAACAAACATGAATGATCAAGTGTT
>NW_015551045.1:3106095-3106347 GCF_001515605.1 Sinocyclocheilus anshuiensis
TCTATACAGGATTTGACTGTACTTTTATTTAATCCAAACTGTGTTCATATTTAATTTTAAAGGGCTTTTAGCTTTTAATAGAGATATTCAGCCAAGAATTACAGCTAACTAACTAAAAAAACAAAAAAAACAACAAAAAAAAACTTTTTCTGACGGACTGATATGACAAACACATTCTCTAACACGCATATTTTGGTTACACAGTTCATTTAAAAGCCTCTGGTGTGTAAAAATAGTAAATACCATTATGTC
>NW_015551045.1:3107373-3116456 GCF_001515605.1 Sinocyclocheilus anshuiensis
ATGTTTATTTCAATCCGAAATTCAAATTAAAATATGGAATAATATTCATTACAGAAGCTCTAAATATTAAAAATGTAATTGAAACTTACCTGCTTGAACTTGATCGGGGTGTTTTGTTAGTTTGATGCGTTTCCTCCTCTTGAGGTCGCCACTGCTTTTAAGAAGAAGTTGCCAGGTTTTCACAACAAAACCCGCCCAATCACGTTTCGAGGGGGTCCCCTGTTAAAAATCGCGTTCCAGGGATAAAATACGCATGTTTTGGCGGGGTTCCCCTGGTAAAATTCGCATTCCAGGGGCTAAATATCACGTTAATGGGGTCGTTTTTCAACCCACGGACATGAAAAACAACCCGCGGCAACAGTGTTAAGCAGCCCAATTCCGCGGGAAAACCGCGGACTTGGCAACACTGGAAGAGGATAGCTTTCGGATAGCGCTTCAAGAACCGGGTTGACCGGGTACCGGTACTTAAAAAAACCTGGTACCGTAACGTTTTCATTTTTTTAGTATCGACTTGGTACCGAAATACCGGGTCTTTTGACAACACTAATTCAAGCTGTTTATTCGTTTTTCTACCCCTGAGCGAAAAATGAAAATTTAAGCTGAATTCTCGTTTTTCAATTTTTGGAAAAAGGAGACGTTTTCTCATTTTTCTACTTTCAATATTAAATCAAAAAACTAATGATCGAATGATACACGGATTCTCAGAAGTAAAAGGAGCGCTAATGTATTCTGTTGGTTTAAGGCCAATTAAGTAAATTCAAAACAAACAATAATTTCAGTAATTAGGCTAAAGCTAACAGATTGTAGGATATAATTACATAAAGTGCAGCCAAACTGAACATTTTATTTTATTCAATGTTATCTCTGGTTTGCGGTGGGTAGTCGATGTACTCGCATATCACTGGCTACGTTTACATGCACAATTTTTGGTTCAATCGGACTGAATTCATTCCGATTGATGACTCTGAATGTAGTGTTTACATGAACGCTAAATAAAGTGATCGGGTTGATGTGCGTGTTTATGTCACAAGCTTCAAATCGGAATTTTTTTTGTTTGTTTGTTTTACATTCGCACACTGCACAAATATAGATTTTCTCACTGTTTGCACATAATAACCACTCTCCTACACGGTTTCTTTATTTATTTTTAACAGCAGAATTAATATTTATCCATTTATGGATAAATATACATATAAACCGCTGTGCCGTGCTGCTCATATTTATCACGCAAAAAAAATGCCCCTCCCCGCGCCCAAAACGGGTTGCCTGTGCATGAGTATCCAAAGCAAGGACTGGTGGGAGGTTGTCCTGCTCCACGTCACAGTTGCCGAGTGAAAGGAGAGTTTTATAATGACAGGACACACATTTATACGACACTTTATTCAAAAGGAAGAGCCGCTCGTTCCGCGCGTCATATGTCATTACGCTATTTCTGTGTCTCTGCACATGCGCAGTCCTTTCAGTTTCGGGGTTCAATCCGATCGAGTGTTTACATGCACTCTCAATCGTATTAGAAAAGGAATAAACCACCCCCTTCAATCCGGATCGATTAAAGTGTTTACATGAAGGCTTTTCAGTCCGATTGAGCCGTCAAAACGGATTATTTGGTTGCGTGTAAACGTAGCCACTGTGTTGGTTACCCCACTTACAGGTTGGGCAGTTTAATTTCCCACCACTAGATGTTGTTATATTTGGGAAGTGCCTATATTATACATTCTATTAAAGAGAAATAAGCATCCTGAACTAAGGGGACATCTTGCAAGCATGGTCAGAGAAGTATTTTACAAATTGACAAGTAAATTGCAATTTGCAATGCTTGACTGAAGTGTTATGTGTCTGTTTTTCTGAAAAAAATTAACTTATTTTGTTTGGAGCTTGCACACTGCCTTCAAAACACTTTAACTAAGTGTTGTAAAAGCAAAGTGTTATAAAGAACTAAAAGGACTTTCAAAGACTGAGGAAGTGGTGATAGGATTTCACCACAGGCCTTACCTGTTTTCTTTTTTGTGGGTTTTCCGTGTCATTACATTTCACAGAGTAGAGCAACCTCAGATCATTCATTTGCTTTGCAGGCTGTTTATTGCTTTCTACATGTTGAACTTTTTTTTTTTGTCTTCCCATTGGTTTTGTCACTACTCAGTTGCTACGAATACATTGCAATTATTGTTTCCTGCTTATATACCCAGTCTCATATACTCATTGACTTCCTTTTGTGTGTTCATACCAATGCATAAAAAAGAATAGGCTGAATGAAAATATAAATTCACTTGCTGTCAGTGGGGGACTTACAGAAAAGCATAAATACCCCGGGTTGCCACCTTAAACAAAGCTGTATGCAACTTTCCAAATCTAACACCTGCTTGCGACAGAGATTAAAGTGGAAAAGTAAATACATGTTTTCAGACAGCTGTTCTTTTTTTTTTTTTTTTTTTTTTTTACGAAATAAAAGTAGGGATGAAATGGTCTATATATAATAATAGTTTGAAGATAAACCACGATAAAATGTCTAAACAGAGTTAGTATTTCATTTTCAATTTTAAATGATCATTAAAACAGTATTTTATTATCGCAATTTGAAAAAAAACTTAAATGGGCTACTGCTCAAGGTAAGAGTTAAACTTTGTAGGAAAGTGGACCCCGAGGGCCAGAGTTGAGAACCTGCCCATTTGTGTTTAGTGTGTGTAATGGATAGTGCTAATTGATTGAATACACACAGAAGGTATATTGTAGGGTATTTTTGATTTGTTTCTGAGTAACTGTCACTGATCCTCTGCTAGTTCTTGTTGTTTCCATGACTGCAGTGGCGTTAGTCTGACAACTGTTCTTTTATGCTGATCCCTATGAAAATACTACCTCAGACCTTTTGTCTCTGTCCAGAATTTGCATGGCTATGTTCCTATTTAGCACAGTGTCTTCAAGACAGCCATGACATTGCTGTATTTTCACTCGAATATCTCAGTGCACTGCTGCTGTTTTCCAGACTTTAACAAAGGTTAGGGCTGCACGATAAATCGCATGCGATATTTAACACGCATCTTGTCAACTGGCATCAACTGGCAAGCTGTGCAAAACCACGATCATATTTTGCGCATGTTTTGCGCAGCTCGTCAGTGAACAACGGCTCTGTGTAGTAAATGCTGCTCCATGTGAAAGCCCGCACGTGATGGAGATTTACCGCTGATTACAGAACCGGCTTTACTGACAAGATGCGTGTTAAATATCGCATGCGATTTATCGTGCAGCCCTAACAAAGGTTGTCATTTTTAAGCCTTGTACACACCGGGACGATTATTGCGCGCGCTTATCGCCAACGTTTTTCGGCTCGTCTTTTGTGTTCATACCCAAACGATTTTCGCAGGCGATGAGCCGACTGAACGTTGCAGTTTTTGAAGCATTGATTATTTTTTTTCCAAATAGAGCTATTGAAGTTATCTGATTTGTTTTTTTTCCATATCACAATATATATCGCAGAAAAAAATATATATCGCAATGTGAGTTTTTTCCAATATCGTGCAGCCCTAAGACGTGTGTACACTTGGAATGAACAGACAATATCGTTCGCTGGTGTGGACACCAATATCGTTATCTTTATAGTTATTGTTCTTGGTGTGAATGGGGCTTAGGGAGTTTGACAGGTAAGGCATGAATGGTGTCTATGCTCTTGGCTTGACCCAAGGAATCTATCGGGAACAGATCCTTTACAAAAGAAAAAAATAATCAAAAGCTGTTAGCATTTTTTTCAGCATTTTTCTAATTTTTGACCACATGGTGGTGCTGCCCTGAAACGTAATCGTTTCGTGTTAGTGCAAAACCCAAAAGCGGGCGTGTTAGTGCGTGCCAGGGCCAGTCACGTTTCCACTGTCACTTCCGGGGCTTGACCGTGCCTCGTTGGGGCTTCCTCGGGGCCAACGGCCCGGGTTTTTTGGCCCGACGAAAACCTTGGGCCAAAGCGGGCCAGCTGGGGCTAGAGGAGTGGTTATGAACAAAGGCGGAGTTTCTCCGCGTCTGGAGAGCGCCAGCGCCGCGGATCATTTCATAAAGTTAACCGCTAACACCAGCATTAAAGACTTTTAAAATAATTTTAGCTCAAAACTCACTTTCGGACAGCAGCGAGTGTTTGAAATAACTTATGTTTGAGATCCGATGTGGATTATGATCACCATACAAGGCAGAAATATTTATAAGCGATGCAAAAGACTATGCACGCTAGCCATTAACGTTAGGCTACCATAGTAAACATGGTAAATACGACCGCTTGAAGAAATCAGACGTCAGCTTCTTATTCTCTATCACAATCGTGTATTTATTTAGAAACACATTTTATCTGTCATAAGTCTCGTCTCGAGAGTTTAGCTCCGCGTATGTCATAAAAATATAATAATGTTTTTTGTTCTATTTTTATAAAAATATAGAAATTATCATTCTTTCTAAATGTGATGTATATACTGTGACTACAAATTAACAGTAACAGACTCAACTGAATTAGTAGGTAGGCTATGTTCATTCCGCTTTATTTCTGTGTGACTAATTTTCAATCCTGATAAATTAATTCATTATGATCAATGTATCACTTATTATTGTAAAACATCGATGCTTTTGGATTTAAATCTTGAACAAAGCATGTTCGTTTTGTGATCACACTAGTTCCAGTGACTTATTTCTTATTAGTTTTCTGATAACTTCTCTTTGTTGGTGAAATGATGGGGTTGCGTGACGTTGTTCCTGAGAGGCGTGTAAAGGGCGGGTTTTAGTGAAGCGCAGCGGAGCTTCTGGCCTGATGGTGGAAAAGCGGCTAATGAGTATCTTCAGGGCATAGTGCCAAGGCATGGAACTGAGTTTTGTAACAATATGCCAATGCATTTGTAAAATATAGCATTTTTTGTTCAAATTCAAAATGGCAGACACCCAAAATGGCCAATATGGGAAAATTGCCAGTTACAATGTAGGTGCCTTTGCACCGAAGTCCCTTTCAAGGAAAGTCTGTTCACTCAGCGCCCTTGAATGTTGTTTCTTATGCCCAAATAGCATTTAAAATGCTTATTTTTCAGGCTAGACCAGCCAATGGCCATACGCAGTCCTAAAACGCATATGACTACACATGCGCATCGGCTAGTCTAGCCTCAGGTTTGGGAACAGCTTCTAACGGCTGCTGCAGTGACGCAATGACTTTACTGATCAGCGATTGGCTTTTTCATTCCACCATATTGCGCATCGCAGTTTCTCCCGTTCATAAGTATAGGAGTGAACCATCTTTGTATTTCTATAGTCTTTGCTTCGCACCTTCAGTACTTGGCCCCTAACTAGTGGTCAAAGGTCAGAGAGTGGACACTCTGAAATTGTCAGGGTGAGAGCTTTTGAAATGTTTACTATAGCAATTCAGTTGCTATCCACCTTTTTTTCTATGCTCCATGGTACTTTGCGCGAATTATGGGAGTGTTACACTGTAAACAATCAGAGAAAAGTTCGCAATGTGAATGCGAAAATAAACACATTCAAAAACTGGGTGCATTGAGGTGACTTATGCAAAACAATCTAATATAATGCAAAACAATCCTGACAAACATAAGCTGCTTGTTACCAGAGCAAACGTGTAGTGATTATTTTCACCAACAGAGGGCTGTTACACTGATTATTTGTCCACAAAGAACATGGACAAAAGTCTATTATCATCATAGTGCGATTATCATCAATTATCTAAAGAGACACTTTTAACTGTTTGAAGGTAGCCATATACTAACTAGTCACCTTAAAGGGGTCATATGATGCTGCTAAAAAGAACATTATTTTGTGTATTTGGTGTAATGAAATGTGTTTATGCGGTTTAAGATTCAAAAAACACATTATTTTCCACATACTGTACATTATTGTTTCTCCTCTATGCCCCGCCTTTCTGAAACGCGTAGATTTTTACAAAGCTCATCGGTCTGAAAAGCGAGGTGTGCTGTGATTGGCCAGCTATCCAGTGCGTTGTGATTGGCCGAATACCTCAAGCGTGTGACGGAAATGTTACGCTCCTTACCATACTGTGACGCCGTGACCCGGCCGGAGCAACGAGACAAAAACATGAAAACCCATTACAAACGAGGCATTTGTTGGGGAACAATTGAAATCGCATCATATGACCCCTTTAAATGAAATAATAGTCCTACTGTTTCTATGTACTGTATAATAGAACTTAAATAGGGTGTGTGGATTTTGTACATAATTTTTTATGTTATTTAAAGGGTAAAAGTACACCCTGTATAAAAAAAAAAAGAAAGAAAAAAAAAAACAATTATAAAATGTAAAAGAATTGCTGCGATTATCACAACTTAAAACAAGTAATAATGCCTTGTTTTAACTTAGTGTTCAGGCTTGACTTAATTATTAGTTATCTTGGTTAAGTTGTTATAATTTTGTTATAATTTGTCTAATTTGAAGTTATAACTAATTGCAGCTGCATTTTGTACAGTGCACAAGCAACAATTCTGCAATTACATTTGTAGAAAACACTGGACTTTTTTATTGTCATGGACACACCCACTTGGTCACAACTACAAATAAAACCCTTTATCTCTGCAATAAAACACGCATATAGATGGCAAACCTAAAAAAAAAAAAAGTCATCTTGATGTTATTCTTGTTTTGCATGTCACCAATACTTCCTCAGTTATGCCCACTGATTCAGAATAAATGCTTGGGATGTGCAGGAAAAAGTGTTGCTCAGAGCCGCTTTGATACAACCTCATCTTTTTATTTGTATAATGTGTCACTGTCCCTGGATTTAAGGGTCAGGAGAGAATGCCTGATGCTGGCAAATGTGACTGAATATCCAAGTGTGGATGGCAGATAGTTAGGTGGGATTGTGTTTATGCAACAAAACACCTTTCCATCCAAGGGAATCATTTTAGGGATTCATGCTGCTGTTCTTTGATTTTTCAGAGATTTCAAGTGTTTTTTTTTTATATGCTAAATGGGTAAAACTGATTTTAGTAGTAGTTTGCGTATTCATGTGCATGTAAATGCGCTCACTGAGTTTAGACTTTAACCTGATTTTTCCAGCACATTAAAAGTGTTGCCAGTTTGTTCCTGGCCAAAGGGCTTAGTCCTTAAATTTCCATCATGTTCAACTGATATTTAACTGGTGCTTTAACAGTGGCCTAAATTTTCTCTCATGGGAGTAGTTAAATATTGACAGCAACCGCAGGCCATATATGGTTAATCCTTTTTCTCATTAACTCCACTTTAATGTTAAAGGTAAGATTGGAAGTCTTACTAGGATAGGAACCATTATAGATCAGATAGATTGTAAATGTAAGATGGACAAGTTAGAGAAAAATGTCTGTGCCTAGTACCCTACACTTAATATTTCATACCAAAGCAAAAGAAAAGAAAACAAACAGAATGCTTTAACATAAAAATGTTGCCTTAAGAAGAGTGAGTTAGAATCAGTTGCTTATGTTTAATATCAGTAGTTCAAGTTTGCGTCTCCTGAAAGCATTGTGAGGTATAGACTGATATGTAGATGGAATTATAGCTCAATTGGGAAAGTGACCGGTATGTCAAGAGCCTGAAACCAACTGTGGGGCCATTTTGAATTTAGTGGTGCATACTATCATCTTGGCTAATATAATCAATGATATTTTAAAAGTGATCTCGGTCTATAATTGTGCCTTTTACCATACTTTTAGAAGTTAATGAGCTGCATCAAAATGTACAGTATTTTTAGACGTTTAAATTTTGTGATATACAAAAATTGCATTTAAAACAGGGGTGACAAACTCAGTTCCTGGAGAGCCACAGCCCTGCAGAGTTTAGCTCCAACCCGAATTAAACACACCTGATCCAACTAATCAAGTCCTTCAGGCTTATTTGAAAACTACATGGTATGTGTGTTGGAGCAGAGTTGGAACAAAACTCTGCAGGGCTGCAGCCCTCCAGGAGTTTGTCACCCCTGATTTAAAACATTTTAATTTTTCTGTTGATAAATGATTGAATTTTTCTGTATTTTGTAATGTTCCCTGAGGTCCACCTTCATTGTTAATAAGATTTTTTGGTCACACTTTAAGGTCCAATTCTGACTACTAACTATGACCATTGCCTCATTACTAAACTCTTAATTTGCTGCTTATTAATAGTTAGTAATGTAGTTAAGTTTAGTTATGGGGTAGGATTAAGGGATTTAAAATATGGTCATGCAGAAAAAGACAATATGTACTAAAAACAGCCATCATGCTAGTAATATGCATGCTAATAACAGCCCTCTACGCACACCTTGGCAATATAATCGCCATTGGCTAGTAAATTTTTTTGTTTACTCGCCAGACTGATATACTATTTTACACACACACACACGTTTACTTAGCTATCTAAATGGGGACATTACATAGTACTATTGTGTTTATATACAGATAGTTATACACTTTTTAACCTAAACCCACCCCTACCCCTCACAGAAAACTTTCTGCATTTTTACAATTTCAAAAGTAAAAAATAAACTTGACTTTATTTTTATAACAGTTTTACAAATGAGGACATCCACAAATTGAGGTTTTTGCCGATTTTGTCAGGTTTTGCTCACTTTTGGGTACAAATTTGTCCCCAAAATATGGTTAAGTAGGTACAAACACACACACACACACACACACACCACATGATTCCACCCAATCAGCTTATCTTTGTAAAACGGAACAGCTTCTTAAATAACTGAATGTGCACTCTTAACTTCAGCCAATCAAGCATTATATTATGATAATTAAGCACTATTTAATGATATGCGAGTGATTTACTCGCAATGTAGAGGGTTGTAATAAGCAACTACTAATGCTGCGTTCAAGTCTGTTCAAAGACATTTGTACTTACGAGTTGACAAGTCGTAATTACGACGTCAGGTGCGTTCAAGTCACTTTAGTCGACACAAGATGGCGGTGTACCTTCTTTTAATCTCTCAAGCGCTCAGTCAGCGTGTTTATCGAGTGAAAATCTTTGTTGAACGCCTCTCACACACATACTGGCGTGTAAAATCTAAGAATCTATTAGCCAATGGCTAATGTTAGACATTATTTAGTCGCCCAGAGTAAGATTTAGTCGCATATGCGAGTGAT
>NW_015551045.1:3116698-3132804 GCF_001515605.1 Sinocyclocheilus anshuiensis
CTTTTGTTTGCCACATTACCGCCGTCTTTACCGCCTGGTTGAGTTCAACAGATAACAGTAGAGAGATAGTTGAAGTCAGAAAGTAGAGGACAGATAGTGAAAGATGGAAACTGGTGAGCCACAGGGTGGCTTATTTGGTTTATAAAATCAACGTCACATTTGCAAGTGCACTCACATGCCTATGCTTAGGAAAACTGCACTCTTGCTTGTGTGATTACTTAATTATATCATATCTAATAAATATAAAATACAAAAACAGGGCTCCAGACTGCATGTGACCATTTTTTCTGCCAGTGCGAGTAAATTTTGTGCGCGGTCGCACTGGCGCAACCACCGCGTTGTTCAACTCGCACAGCCGTTTCTGTCGCATATGAGAAACAGCAAACGAAACAAAAGCGTAAAAAAATCCCGCTACTCGTTTGGCAGCAGAAGAGCACTTAATTGGCTTATTAATCATTCATTTATACTTTTTCCTTTATATTTTGAAATTATAAAATAACAATTATAAAATCACTATTATAAAATATCAAATCATCAAGAAATCATTTTTTTTGTTTTTTTGTTTATGAAGTAAAAAACATCAGAGTGCTTTAAAAAACAAATTTTAAAAAACAAAAAACAATTTGCGACTAAATCACACATAATCACTGAAGTTGTTGGTCAGTTTCATATAAGACAGTAGAAGAATAATGGTTTAATAAGAGTACAATATATATATATATATATATATATATCTTTTCTACATAAATTAGATTTTGCACGTTACTGTTGTTAATAAAATACATTTTGTAAGCTTCCCAACTCAATCTTAGTGCTTTACTGTCAAATGTGTTTAAACATGAAATAAACAAGAAATGAACATGTAATATTATTAGTAACTGCACTTATTAATGCAAAACAATAGTAATTTTATCATATCATATATATATATTTGTCATATCTCTCTAAAATTAAAAGAATACTGCACATTGTAATCTCTATGAGTTAAGTCTATTTATTATCAAAGCATTGGTCAGTAATACAGTTAAAATGGGGAAAATATGTGAACGATTGCATTGCAGGATGATTTAAGGTGTGCCCCTACATTTTCTGCTTGTGCTCCTAAAAATTTTCAGTCAGGGACTACAGTGCTCCTAGTAATAATAGTTAATCTGGAGCCCTGTTTATATGATGACTTTACTGTTTACAGTAATACCCTTTGGGGGAAAAAATACAATTTTGGGTCTTGGGAATAAAATGACAATACTGTACCATCAGTAGGCCTGTCGCAATAATCAATATATCGACTTATCGCGCACTACAGTGCTCCTAGTAAAAATAGTTAGTCTGGAGCCCTGCAAAAACCTATACAGGGATATTTTTGCCTTCATAACTTGAATTATATGCGCATTCTAACTGCTTTCTAATAGATGTTCTTTTCTTTTCCAACAGCCCACTGTTTGTTACTTGGAAAATCGGCCGGGACAAGCGGTTAAGGGGTTGTATAGGTACATTTTCTGCCATGAACCTGCACTCAGGACTCAGGGAGTACACCCTTACCAGGTATGCCACATCCCTCTTTGAAATTCTGCTTTTCTCTTTCTAATGTGTCTTCTAATGTGATATTATTTATGATAATATTTATTACCAAAATATGAGGATTTCCTGTTTTAACACGTTACTACATCTTGATTTAGCTTTTCTTGAAAAAAATATTTTTAATAGTGTTTTTTTTATTGCACCTCTAGTGGCGCCAAATGGAATTGCAAAATAAATAAATACATTAAAAAATAATAATAATACATAATAATTAGTGTCTCTAAACAGGTTTCCTACACTTTTTCCACCATCCCCCTTTTCTATTATTAAGTTAACACATTGTCCTACCCCAAGCGCACACCACTGAAATGTTATTTTTAAAATATGTTTTGAAAGCACTGCAGTGTCTATACCATGGCTGTTAAAGGCTATGTTCAGACTGCAGGCAAAGGTGGCCCTAATCTGAATTTTGTGAGTCACAAATGTGACTTGAATAAGTGTGAATAGCACAAACCACATGAAATCTGACATTTTCTTTTCTTTTGATTAGTTAGAATTTTGATCCTAAATTTAACATGCAACAAATGATTTTTTTTGTGCTCAACATTAATTGCACTCCCTCTCTACTGACAGGAGTAATAATAATAATAATAACAACAATACATTTGTTTGGTTTCTTGAAAATATCAATGTGAATGTGATGTGGACTGAGCCACTTTCACAACTAAAAAGAGGTTTGAGTCTACTTTAAAGTTTTAAAGTCAAGGCATTAATCTTGACAACGTTTTGACGGTAAACTCCATTTTAAACAATTGTGAGTCTCGCATCCAGAATGCCATTTGGTTGTTTTTTGCTTTTTTGTAATTTCAGCAAAATTGCAGTCTGTACTGGACTGCCACCAGTTTTCACTTTTCAGGAAGAAGTCAGCCCTACTTGAAGTTGCCTATGCACTTTAACACTTGTACATGCATTGCCTGTAAAGAACATCTTAGACGTCTCTTTCTCAAGCAGCTGCTTGACCTTGCTTCCAAGCTAGTCATCCATCTCTAGAACTACAGCCACATTCTTCCCTCAGCAGGAACGGAGACACCAGAACAGATGCTTGGGTCTTGGCTCGGCTCAGCCCAGCATTCGCTGCCAAATTCCCACTTCTCCATCCTCTCGTTAACTTTGAAGCAGCTTATATAACCAATAACAATGTTGTTAACCTCCAGGCTTCCACATTCGGTTTGTGAATCAGTCTGGTGTCAGAGGTGGCAATGAGTAAAGTAATGAGTATAGTAATGCGTTGTTGTGGCTAGAATTAAGCATCACGAGTGCTGCTGCCATAAACTTTTTAATCTATACAATAAAAGTCACTTTGGTGCATGCAAATAAAATGTTGAAATTCTCTATGTATAATAATAATAATTTACAGAATAAACTCCATAAGTATTGTAACAAGTCCTGCACAAGTTCATGCATGTTTTCGTCACCTAGCATTAACATCCATTTCATATCCGGATAGTATTTAGATATTTTTATTTAGGATGACTTTAATGTGGTCTTATTTGATCCGATCGCAAAAATGCATGATAATTACAGTTGCAAATGAGGCCAATAAGTGCAATTCCATGTTCAATTCAATTTTCAAATTCTTAGAGTTTTTTTTCCCCCATATTTTTCCAAGCCCTGTTGGATATTTTTGGTCAGTCATTCATGAGGGATGTTTTGTTTTTATATCCTGCATGCATATTTCCTGCATATGCCAAAATGTGCCAAGAGCTTACCAAACAGTCTACAAAAACTGAAAAACTGTGCTGTGGATCGTTTTACATTTAGTGCTTTATGTCATGTTCTGTGCACACACTGATGGAGAAATAGTGAAGCTTTAATCAGCTTAATTGCTTCTCGTGGGTAATGAAGTAGTGGTGAAAAACACAAGCAACAGTTGACATCTGGGAAATGTTCTCATGGGATCTGTCAGCATTAGGAAAGCTACATGGAGTACAGAGCATTTGATTTGAAAGTAGGTGTGTTTTGGCACAGCTCTTCACTGTGTATTTGAGAAACTTAAAATTAAAAATGAAAATCTGCATTCATTTACTCATTGTCATACCATAGGTACTGATCCCATGGTTGCTTGAAGAATGGCAGAGCACCCACGAAAAAAAAAATCTCACATCAGGTCCCTACGGGTGGTTATACACACAAATGCATTTTTTTTTTAGAGTGACTAGTTAAGTTCGTTCTGTTCCCAAAATCAGTCACTAATCTTGAAAAATGCAAGCATTGAATCAGACTTGTCATTATTAATGATATTAATCTTCAGTCATTTATGGAGGGCCATTCCAAGATTGATGATCAACCCACAGACATGATAGAGTACATCAAATGTGTGACATCTGGCAACCAAAAATGTAATCTTGTATCATGATATGAATAATTTATGATAATAGTTTATATTGCAATAGTTATTTTGTTGAAAATGTAAATGTTAATAAATAAATAATATATATGTAGTAATAATAATAATAATCATAATAAATGTATTATATGTGTATAATAGTAGTAGTAGTAGTAGTAATAAAGTAATAATGATTTCTCAAGTATTTCATTTTTTAATTTTAATTTTAGTTTTTTCAACAGTCAATCCTGGAATATATTCCAGAAAAATGTATAAAATATGCTGTCACAATATTTTTTTCCCGTATCGTACAATATTGATATTCATCATGATATTAATTTATCATTAATGGGCAAGAAATGCTTTCCACATGTTGGTTTGAACTTGAGAATGACTGTAAACATAACTAATGGTGTCTAATGAAATGAATTAATAACACATTAACAATTTAATCAATCATTTAAATGAAAATCAGTTTACAACAAAACATTGCATTTTATTTTTTTTTCAGATAAGATGCTGCACAACAGAACTGTATAAATTCATAAAAAAAAAATAACTTGATTGTCGTGATGGCCTTTCAGTTTTACTTTAAGTTTTAGTGTGTGTTTGAAGTAGAGGTCTGCGCGGGACTGTTTTTTTAGTCCCGCTCCCGCAAGATTCTATTGCTCTGCTGTGTGTCTAACCCTCCCGCTATATATTCACTCTTTGTTCACCCGCTGTCCGCTTAGAATAATTTTCTTCCCGACCCGACTGTTCCCGCAAAATTTAGATCTCGTTTCCAGAATCTCACATTTAAATTTCCGCTACTGAAAGGGAGAGAGATAGGCTGACAAATAAAAGTGTAGTCTGCACAAAATTGTATGTTATTTTATTCGTCTTGTCAAGAGTCTTGAATTTATTGGCTTTGACTTGAATTTATATGAATTATCATAAGACACAAAATTCGTTTAATATTTTATGCAACACAGTAGGAAAAACGTGTCAGAGAAAATAAAAATGTTGTACAAAAATTGTATTTCTTATTTTATTCGTCTTGTCAGGATACTATTTGTTTAACATTGACAACACAATAGGGAAAAAGTGTCACAGAGAGACAAAAAAAAAATGTAGGTTGTACAAAAATAGCCTATTAGCTATTTTTATTCGTCTTGTCAAAATACTAAATTCGTTTGACATTTTTCTGTTAACACAGTAGGAAAAGTGTCGCAGAGAAAAATAAATAAATATGACATCTTTCATTTAAAATTATAGGCTAAGCAAAATATAAACAAAACCGAGTTGAACGTCCTTCAATGAAAGCGCATCCACACTTTGCTCCATCCTTATTCTGCTCTGTCACTCATCGACAACCTGCCTGTTCTGTCTGAGGGCCGTATATTTACCACCGGTACAGCCTGCTCTGAGCATATGAACATGCTGCGCACAGACCATGCAAATAAAACGCGTGACGTTTAAAGCATGCGTGCAGCGCGTGCATAACAGTCCTGAGCGCAAGCTGTACCGGTGGTCAATAAGAATAAAGCGCAGATATGCTGTTCTAAATGGACGTTGGGAACGGGATATTGTTAGACCACCCGCTCGCGTTCAAATTACACCAGAGTTACCGACTGCTACCGCGTTTTATTTGGGAATTTAATCCTGCGGCGCAAAAAAATCCGGTCGGGTCCCGCGGTTCCTGACCTCTATACAGACCTCTAGTTTGAAGGAAGTGTTTCTAAAATGAATTGGTGTAAAGCTGGTAAAATGACTCTGAGCAGCTCTGGAGATGAAGTTCATGTGTTCATATCCTCATATATTAAGACACTGAAATCACTGCGAGTGTCACGTGTGTTTGAGTTTGTGTATCAGTCGAAACCGCACCATTCATTCACATGCAGACTTTTTAATGGCAAGCACAGACTGGCTGCTGTCGTGTTTGTTTCTGCTGTGTGATAGAATGTTAGATTAATCCATACAGTTATGGAGTAAAAATATCCAGAGCTTATTATCGTTATCCACATACATTTTTATCGTGATCTTGATATGACATTGTTTATCGCCCAGCGCTAATTCAGGCTATTTATAGAACGTGCTTGGCGGCCGACTCAGAGACTCCATGCAGGCTACCTGACTTACAAAGTTTGCCAAAGGAACCCTGCTTCCTTATTTCTTCTCTCACTGTTGATCTTTCTTTGGTGATGGGTTTTCCTTATGGAGTCTTCTCTTTCTGAGACATTATGACCTCGTCTTTTGTGTCTGCCAGTTTTTGTGTCTATGAATCTAGATCAACTCACTAGGTTGTTACACAACTAGTCATTCTGACCAATACCTATTCATACTCGTAAATACTTGTTCATCGCAATTTTTTTTTAATTGTGTCAGGCTGCTAGATTTATACCTCAGTTTTTTTAATTGAATGTTAATCATGGTTTCACATTGTACCCATGGTATGGCTTTGTCCTAAATCTTGTGCCTTCATGTCGTCTTCACAGTGCCCTTAAAGACAGTCGCTTTCCCCCCATGACGAGGGACGAGCTGCCGCGCCTCTTCTGCTCAGTGTCTCTGCTCACCAACTTTGAGGATGTTGGTGATTACCTAGACTGGGAGGTAAGAGCGCAGAAGCTATTACCATCTGTTATTCACAAGATTAAACAAACTCTCTGTACACTTAAGGTTTTTTTTTTGCTGCACACGTTTTAGTTATAAATGCCACTTGCCACTAAATCACTGTTCCCTGAAGAGGTAAATAGGTGTCTGTTCACTGAATTATTTGCACGAGTTTTATTTAGGGTCAGTCTTATGTGGTCCAACAGAGACCACCATTTGAAATGGGAAGTCTGAACCGCTAACCTGACCAGGCCACTAGAAAAAATATTTAGCGTTAACCCTAACATGGAATTTCACAGGGCTGGGTGATTTTTCCGATATTATCGATACATTTGAATTTAATGTTTTGCCATGATTTTATTTTTCATAAAACAAGGAATCGTGATTTTGAATAGAACTATTACCAAACAGTAGAATTAGACGCGTTGATAATGTTAATGATAACAGTTAAGAGAAAAGAATGATCCAACCTCATGATGGTGCACGAGATGCGAGTGCAACGGTCAAACGCTTCCATCAGGCACATTTTTAAATAGAAGAAAAACAATGAAAAGCAGCACAGTGGAGTAATAATAATAAAGAAAACTGTAAATAACTACTACTAGGCTGAAACTGCTGTTAGTTTGTTTATACAAAACATTTAATAATAGTCTACTGGTGTTTTACTTTTAGTCATTTTGAAATGGAATTTTATTGACTTTTGAGGCTTTTTTTAACATTCTTTGATACTATTTCTGAACATATGTTTGACAAGTTTGAACAATATGTGCCTTCATATTGCATGCATCTTTTCTGCTAAATATAACAAGTGAGTCAAGTTACATTTGCACCATGTTGAGCACTTCATGTGTGCTGCACTTGGAATAGAACTTTCTTCAACTAGATGGTTAATAAAGAAAGTGTTAATTGAATAATGTTGTAATTGCATTTTTAAGTTGACTAGATAAATGTAAAAAAAAAAAAGCAAATTGAAATCGAGAATCTGTCAAATGTTCGGGGGAAAAAAAATTAAAAAAATTGAGATTTCGTTTTTTGCCATATCGCCCAGCCCTAGAATTTCATGCCTTATACCAATAACTGATATTTTTAATTTATTTTTTAATTAAATAAAAAGTACTATTTGATTAAATATAAGCTGCTTAGTTTAACAAGTGTGACACTTACACATGTTATGCTGATTTAAAGAGTCATAAATGAAAATATAGCTGCAAGCAGCAATGATGCTGTGCCAGGCATGGATTTAGGAAAACAATGCACAGTGAGCACATGCATTTAACCCTCTGGTAGTCTTTGGTTGTTAGTGATGAAAAAACCTACAATGCTCAAAAAAATTAAAGGAACACTTTTTAATCAGAGTATAGCATCAAGTCAATTAAACTCCTGGGATATTGATCTGGACAGTTAAGTAGCAGAGGGGGTTGTTAATCAGTTTCAGCTGCTTTGAAATTAACAACAGGTGCACTAGATGGGCAACAATGAGACGACCCCCAAAACAGGAATGGTTTTACAGGTGGAGGCCACTGACATTTTCCCCTACTCATCTTTTCTGACTGTTTTTCACTAGTTTTGCATTTGGATAGCATCAGTGTCACTACTGGTAGCATGAGGCGATACCTGGAGCCTACAGAGGTTGCACAGGCAGCCCAACTTCTCCAGGATGACACATCAATACGTGCCATTGCCAGAAGGTTTGCTGTGTCTCCCAGCACAGTCTCAAGAGCATGGAGGAGATTCCAGGAGACAGGCAGTTACTCTAGGAGAGCTGGGCAAGGCCATAGAAGGTCCTTAACCCATCAGCAGGACTGGTATCTGCTCCTTTGTGCAAGGAGGATCAGGATGAGCACTGCCAGAGCCCTACAAAATGACCTCCAGCAGGCCACTGGTGTGAATGTCTCTGACCAAACAATCAGAAACAGACTTCATGAGGGTGGCCTGAGGGCCCGACGTCCTCTAGTGGGTCCTGTGCTCACTGCCTGGCACCGTGGAGATTGACTGGCATTTGCCATTGAACACCAGAATTGGCCAGTCCGCTACTGGCACCCTGTGCTTTTCACAGATGAGAGCAGGTTCACCCTGAGCACATGTGACAGACGTGAAAGGGTCTGGAGAAGCCATGGAGAACATTATGCTGCCTGTAACATCGTTCAGCATGACTGGTTTGGTGGTGGGTCAGTGATGGTCTGGGGAGGCATATCCATGGAGGGACGCACAGACCTCTACAGGCTGGACAATGGCACCCTGACTGCCATTAGGTATCGGGATGAAATCCTTGGACCCATTGTCAGACCCTTCGCTGGTGCAGTGGGTGCTGGGTTCCTCCTGGTGCACGACAATGCCCGGCCTCATGTGGCAAGAGTATGCAGGCAGTTCCTGGAGGATGAAGGAATTGATACCATTGAATGGCCCCCACCCTCGCCTGACCTACATCCAATAGAACACCTCTGGGACATTATGTTTCGGTCCATCTGACGCCGCCAGGTTGCACCTCAGACTATCCAGGAGCTCAGTGATGCCCTGGTCCAGATCTCGAAGGAAATAACCCAGGACACCATCCGTCATCTCATTACAGACGTTGTCAGGCATGCATACAAGTACGTGGGGGCCATACAAACTACTGAGTACCATTTTGAGTTGCTGCAATGAAATTTAAACAAAATGGACTAGTCTGCTGCATCATTTTTTCACTTTGATTTTCAGGGTGTCTTTGAATTCAGCCCCTCTGTAGGTTGATGATTTTCATTTCCATCAAACAATGTGGCATCCTTTTGTTCCTAACACATTACTCAGTCCATATCAGTATAGATATCCAGCATGATATTTTTCCCCATTGAGATCTGATGTGTTTTCAAAGTGTTCCTTTAATTTTTTTGAGCAGTGTATTTTGTTTACATTTTTCTAATAATCAGAATGGTATGATACTTCATGATTTTAGTCACACTTGGGAAAAGGCTAATTGGTCTTAAAAAGTAGCCATACCTGTATTCTCATTGGTCTAGCATAACCCCAGTAGGAAATGAAAGGAAATGAATAAACATATGTTTAAACACACAAACAAATCAGGAAAGCAAGTGCTCACCACAGAGTGCACCGCAGCTCAGTCTGGAGCTCGAAACAACTTCAGAGGTGAGACCCTCTGAAGTGATAGTTTTAGTTTATTCTGACCCTCTCAAGGTCTGCCCACATGCACACAAGCGCAGCCCTCAGCCTACAATGTCGACAAATGGTCTGGCCACTGCAGGATAGCTTGCAAATTGCGTGATCAGAGAGCAAATCTGGGATGTGCAGAATTAGCTACTCACCGCATACTCGCTTTCAAATGAAGCACAAGCTCACAGATTTAGCCTGGCTTTATACTGTGAAAGCTTGATGATTCAGGCCGTGCAAACATACACATAGGCACATACTGTCCTTGGTGACCTACAACAGTGCAGACAGAAATGCGCCCTGGGTGAGGAGTGACGATGATGTCTTGTGTATGTGTGTGTGTGTTTTTTGTAGTGTTAGCAGTGTTTTTCCTTACTGTTAGCTGACTGAGACTCTTATGCAGAGTGCTGTGCTGTACTTGGCCTGCAGGCATTTAACAGCTACATCCAGATAATAGACAGTCCCACCTTAGGGTCACACTTTAGTTGTTTAGAAAAACTAATCTGGCTTACGCTGCGTCTTCCTCTTAAAATAGTTTGATAGGATGTGTGTCATTCAGATAGAAGTCACTAATCCTCTTGCCACATCTATTCTGCATTCTTTTCCTGTCTGTTCACACAACCATCATGTTCAGATCCTGGAGATCAGATAGCAGGTCTTCACATTATGTAATTCTGCTGCCATTCTATGTGTATTCATCCCTTTTGTCAGCAGTTACCCAGTTCGGAGCTAGACTGTGTTTACACAAGCCCAGAGGCAAAGTAGTGAACCGGAAGTGTATGTCTGCTTTAGGAATCCTTCACTAGTGGTTTGTCAGTGCAAGCATCACTATTGCTTCTACCTATGGTTAGGGATTTAAACAGTCTGATTTCTTTAAGTGATGAAACAGACGAAAAATCCAGTAGAAATACACTGGCTGCACATTCTTGCACAATAACACCCTGGAATTATTCTGAACTTTTCATTGTTCTGATTATGTAAACATCATGTAAAAGCAATAACTAGATTAATCCAATATTCCAATTTCTATCTGAATAAGACAACAGGTTTATATTTATAGGACCATTTTATATATACATACACACACGTGTGTGTCTGTTAGTGTTGTCAAAAGTACCGACCACGATACCATTCGGTACTGAAATTTTAAAAATGTCCATTTCCCGCTAAGATTTGAGCGCTGTTGAGCAGATTCTGAAGCAATGATCATTAAAGCCAATCACAGTCGTTTCTGTTGAGCACGTGAACACAATGACCAATCAGCTCTGTTTAAGAATCTGCTCAACAGCGCTCAAATCCTAGTGGGAAATGGGCGTTTTTAAAATTTCAGTACCGAATGGTATCGTGGTCAGTACTACTGTCTGTATGCATGTATAATAATTTGGACGTATATACTGAATGAAGACTCTGGTAGATGTAAACATCTGTTACAATGGTAGACACTGTAAACAGACTGTGTTGTCACATCTATGAATATGGGACTATTGATGTAAACTACTTGTGTTTTGTATGTACAATAGGCAGAATAATTGCAAGAAAAAGGAAAAAAAGGTGGAGATAAGGTTAGAAAGCATGAAGCTTGCGGTTTCAGAATGCCAGTCTGAAGCCTGAAGCAGGACATAGCCCATAGTAACATGTTATGGCAATGATATCTCCTATAGTCTGATGCCAAATAAAAATAAACAGTTAATAAATGACTTTCAAGTGATTAGTTTCAAAAGAGTGTATTAAATATTGTAACCGCGCAAGAACAGACCTCATTAGATCTTGAGCATCATGCTCATTTCAGCAGCTTTTTTTTTCCCTTTTAATGGGGTTAGCAAAAACCCACTTGAAGGACATGACAAAATCAATAATGGTGGCTTTGACAGTTACAGATTTGAAAACAGAAACTGGAAAAAGGAGCCCCAAGAAGTATTGTCCCATCCTCTGCTGGGAAGGAAATATAGAGATCGTACCTCTTGGAACTTTAATTAAATACTCCTGCCATAGATTCCTTACCTCGAAAGTAAGGGTACAAAGCTTCCATCACAAATAACTATTAAAGACTAATAAATTGACCAGGTGAGAGCTGCCTTTTCTAAACATTTTATTTTTTTACACAAGCTATATGTAAATGGATCATTTCTGCTTTCATTTCTGGGGCTTGATTGTGCCTCCTCTGGGCTTTCAAAGTCTGTCCAGAGTAGTGCTTAAGGTGTGATCATGGCTCGAGGCAAAGATTATGAAGGAGAGGGTTAGTGCTGCTGCTCATTTTTCATTTTTTCATATACAATTACCAGCTAATATCAACACTTAATATATTTAAAACCATTTTCAGCTAAAAACAGACCATGAGTGTTTGAAATGAATTGCTTTCTGATCAGCTTGTGAGATTTTTATGCAATGCTAAATGTTATGTATGCTAACCATTGCCATAATACTAGAGATGCACCGATTGCAATTTTCTTGGCCGATTCCGATTTTTTAAATGTATTTTTTTGTAAGTGTGACCTGCCGATACCGATTTTTGCCAATTATAATTGACAGCATATGCAAACAAAAATCTGCTTTTTTTCAATGCAAACAAATATTTATTTACGTAATAAAAGTAATTATTAAACATTACAATTCCCCCAATTTGGACAAAGTTACAAATGATCTCACACTTGAACAACTGCTGTATATAACTAAACGGGTGTCATTTCCCACTTTGTTTATAAATGATAATTTCCCCCCCCAACCTTATCAAATGTCATCTTTCACATCAAATTGTTACATTGTTTCAATTAATTCAGTTAGAATAATAAGAAACTGTAGAGTTTTTACCATTCAGATGAAATCAGCATAAAAAAAACTTCCCATCTTTCCACTGCAGGAAACACAGAAGCTGCATCTGTGCATTTACACAGACTGTTTGAATAAGCTGAGGTGCCATAAATGCATATATACCGCAAAATTGCAAATGCATAAATAATTTTACAAGATCAATGTTTTAAATATTTTTTGAAAATACGAATAAGAAAGGTTGGAAAAATACAACAATGCTTTTATACAGTGGTGGCCAAAATGATTAGAGCATTAGTATTTCCACCAGCTAAAAAATGGTTTCAAGTCAGTTATTTCTATCTTTTGCTGTAGTGTGTGAGTAGAAAATATCAATTTACATTTCCAAATATTAATTTTGCCGTTTTAGTTTTTTGTTCGCACAAGGAGTCTGACAACAGCCAGTGCTCCACACAGAGACCTGATCTGATCATCATCAGTCTGTCTGGAATGACATGAAGAAACAGAACAAACTGAGACAGACTAAATTCGGAAGAACTGTGGCAACGTCTCCAAGATGCTTCAAGAAACCTTCCTGCAAAGCTCCCTGAGAAACTATGTGCAAGTGCACCAAGGGCAAAAGCTGCTTTAAACACAAAGGATGCTCACACCAAATGTTGATTTCATTTAGTTAATAGAAGTTAATTGATAAAGAAAATCTATTTATGACATTATTTTTGACAGCATCCTCATTTTACAGCATTTTTACAAAAGGGCCTAAAACTTTTAACAGTACTGGAGCTTTGCAGGTAGGTTTCTGAGGCGTCTTGGAGACGTTGCCACAGTTCTTCTGGATTCAGTCTGTCTCAGTTTGTTCTGTTTCTTCATGTCATTCCAGACAGACTGATGATGATCAGATCAGATCTCTGTGTGCAGCACCGGCTGCTGTCAGATAAAAATCTCACTGGATTATTACAATTAATGGCAAAATGAATGTTTGGAAATGTAAACTGATATTTCCTACTGACACACTACAGCAAAAGATAGAAATAACTGACTTAAAACCATTTTTTAGCTGGTGAAAGTACTAGTGTTCTAATCATTTTGGCCACCACTGTATATGAAATCAAACCACCAGTAAGTGGCGGCAAATGACTGTTTTAATGAGTCAGTCATTTAGTCATTCATTCAACCTATTCATTTAAACGGCTGATTCATTCAGAATCGAGGCATGTGACTGTCTTTATAAATCAATGACTCACTCGATTCGTTCAAAAACGTGGATTCATTCAGTAACAAAACACTGCTGTGTGTGTGTTGCTTGGAGACACAACAGTTCTGCTGTGGCTTTGATTGGAACTATTTTCGTCAGCGAAATTGAGCAAAAACCGTCAATATTGGTCACTGGTCACAAATTAAGTCACTTAATTTTAACTTCTTTTTTATTGAATTAAGATTGTATAAAATCAGTGTCACATTGCAATCATTTTAATATTTGGGGAAACATCTTGGTTGTGTAAATCAAATATTATAAATATATATTTTTTCTACCGCAGTATGCATCTAGAACTTTGTGTGTACATTTGCACTCATTTGTTTTGATTTCTGCACAAATCTCTCTCTCACACATTCACTCAGGCTGCGCGAGCCTCATGGCACAACATAAATACATTATCAGTCTCTGTTTACACTGAATGCAATAGAATCAGAATCATTCTTGCGCGAAAATTTTTGGTGGTCACGTTTCAGTGCTTCCCTAGTTATTTTTGTTATTGACATTTTCATCAGGTTTCTTGTCCAGTCGGGCAAGTAAAATACTCTCTCACTTGCCCCTTTAAAAAATCTACTTGGCGTTAATCGAGCCCTTTGGTTCCCCCATGGTATACTTTGGCCCTACACGTATTACAAATTGCGAACTTTGTTTCTTCTTCACTCACAGTGAAGAACTTCCATCCCGATGACGTGTTTACATGCAGATGTGAGCATAGGTGTGATGTCAAAACAGACCGGCTCGGAATCGGCAGACTGACCGGCCGGTCACCGGTCCGGGCCGATCATGCGGAAAATCTGCTAATTCCGGTCCCTGGCCGGTCGATCGGTGCATCTCTACATAATACAGTAAATGCACATCACTATAAAAATACCTAAGCTTGCTTGAAGACGAATTATAGATTATAATAATTGTTTATTTGGTTTCATATTTCATTTTTCAATGTCTGTCTCTTCCCTGTGCCTCTGAAAGAGAGCGGGAGCGGAACTGATTGCAGTAAACATGAAATTTTTTCTCTCTCAACAAGCTATTCTCACAATTTTAATGTCATTATTAGCACCAAAGTAACAGTTTGTCAATTACATGTAGGTCAGATATGGAAAGGAATAAATATGATTATTCAAAATGTCTTTGTTTTCTAGGTGGGTGTTCACGGCATTAGGATAGAATTTTTTAATGAAAAAGGATCAAAGCGCACCGCCACCTACCTGCCAGAGGTTGCGAAGGAGCAAGGTGAGAATAAAATACACTTGCCTAATTTCTGTCCGTGATGTCTTCAGTTACACTGTAACAGCAGAAATAAGATGCAGACCAAAAAGTAACAATCGGTATGAAAGAACATAATTGAATTTCTGTCTCTATAGGATGGGACCACATTCAGACCATAGATTCCTTACTTCGAAAGGGAGGTTACAAAGCTCCCATTACAAATGACTTCAGGAAGACTATTAAATTGACCAGGTGAGAGAATTGCCTTTTCTAAACTGTTTTTTTTTTTTAAATCACAGGCTATTTATAAGTAGATAAATATTTTAGTACTTGTGTCCAGTGCCACAAGACAGTGTTGGGGAAAGTTATTTTTTAAAAGTAATGCATTACAATATTGTGTTACTTCCTAAGAAAATAACTAATTGCGTTACTTAGTTACTTCTTATGGAAAGTAATGCACTATGTTACTTTTGCATTGCTTTTTCTCATCTGGTCTGTGCTTGCTTGTTTTTAATATAAAAAAAAATCTATTTTTGGAAAAAGTCAGGCTGAAGAAAATGTAAAAATTCAACACTCTTCAGCAATAAAAATATTAAACGCATATGTCTTCTGTTTTTATCTAAAGTCATTTTTGCTTTTTAGTGTGGTTGAATTGGATCATCGAAGGTCAGAAGCAGAGACAATGGTTAATAAAATGTGCTTAAATACAGGAAGGATATTTGTGCTATTTAACTTAATTATTGCAGGTTTGTGTCATATTCTGAGTTTGCATTTCAGTTAGTGCTGTCAAACGATTAATCGCATCCAAAATAAAAAATTTTGTTTGCATAATATGTGTGTTCTGTGTATATTTATGTATGTATACAGTATCTCACAGAAGTGAGTACACCCCTCACATGTTTGTAAATATTTTATTATATCTTTTCATGTG
The DNA here is from genome assembly GCF_001515605.1 of Sinocyclocheilus anshuiensis. Taxonomy (NCBI): domain Eukaryota; kingdom Metazoa; phylum Chordata; class Actinopteri; order Cypriniformes; family Cyprinidae; genus Sinocyclocheilus; species Sinocyclocheilus anshuiensis. Next base: position 3,132,491 of record NW_015551045.1, read on the forward strand.
ACAACACTGAAGAAATGACACTTTGCTATAATGTAAAGTAGTGAGTGTATAGCTTGTATAACAGTGTAAATTTGCTGTCCCCTCAAAATAACTCAACACACAGCCATTAATGTCTAAACTGCTGGCCACAAAAGTGAGTACACCCCTAAGTGAAAATGGCCAAATTGGACCCAACTAGCCATTTTCTCTCCCCGATGTCATGTGACTCATTAGTGTTACAAGGTCTCAGGTGTGAATGGGGAGCAGGTGTGTTAAATTTGGTGTTATCGCTCTCACTCTCTCATACTGGTCACTGGAAGTTCAACATGGCACCT
>NW_015551045.1:3136480-3189882 GCF_001515605.1 Sinocyclocheilus anshuiensis
TCGCATTAAAAGATATAATAAAATATTTACAAAAATGTGAGGGGTGTACTCACTTCTGTGAGATACTGTAAATACACACTCATAAAGTAAATATTTTAAAAAATATTTACATGTCTATATTAATATAATTTATATTAGAATAAATATATTTAATATATAAAAATAAATTTTTTCTTACATATATACATGCATGTTTGTGTATTTATATGCATACTAAATATACACAGTACACGTACATATATTATGTAAACAACAACTTATTTTGGATGCGATTAATCGTTTAACAGCACTAATGTTAATTTATGTATTCATTTTGAGAAATACTGAATCTGTTTTTGTTCAAGGAAGATGAGTAAGTGCATGTTGACATTTAGTCTAGAACTACAGCAAGCATCATGTTCACACAGAGTCTCTGCACTTACCCCTGATTTCTGTCAACATGAGCACAGGACAGCTGTCAGTCAGTAAATAAGCAAGTAACTGGCTTTACTTATTTGAAAAATTGTCAGATACTCTCAAACTCAAAAATATTTTCTTTAAATTTCTTCAGATAAATTCTTTAAATTAAAAAGTAATGTTATTTTGCTAGTTACTTGGGAAAAAAGTAATCTGATTACATAATGTGTTATTCCAAACTAGGCACGTGACGGTATCAAATTTTCATATATATATATATATATATATATATATATATGTATTTTTTCTCTATTGTATATATATATATATAAATGATTATTTTTTCAATGGTTTACTTAACAAATTGCGTTTCCTTTAAATAAATTCAATTGCAATTAAAATTTACTTGGGGACAAAATTATACATATATGCAAAATACGAGGGGACCATCGCAACTGGCCCACCTTTACAGGTCCTCTGCCCTGCACCAACTGTGAGCCAGTGGCATCCTTTTTCCTCTCCTTCTCTCCTCCTTTCAAGCACCAAGTCAAGGATTGGCTACATCTCTCAACTGTACAAGGGTTAGTGGTTACAGCCGGTCGTCAGATGGGCACCCCCCTTCCTTGGTGTTTCACCGATTTAAGCCCTTGACACCTCGGGAGGGCTCGACAGCAGATCCAGTGTCCTGGATCTTACCCTGCTGACCACCACCCTACTCTGTAGTTGTTCGTCCTTCAACAGGTTGGCTCTGCCACCGCACTTCCCGCTGTATCCAAATCCAATGAGATGCTGTTTCTGCCTGTTCGGTGACCTTGCCTACCAACTGTTTCCTGGCCTTCAATCCCTAGCAGCCCAAGGGTTCTCCAGAGTGACTGCCCAGCAAAACCCCTGCAGCCGACCTCTATTGGTAAATTCCAGGCCTTCCATCCATTTTGCTGGCTCCTGAGGATAAGGCCTTGATATTTCTTGAGCTTGTGCTCATGGGCCTCCTCCATCCTTTCTTCCCAGGGTACTGTTTACTGTATGAGCACCACCTGCTTGGTGCCTCTAGACCAGAGGACAAAATCCGGTCTGAGGCTAGTGTGTGCTATCTCCTCTGGGAATTTGAGCCACTTCTTCAGGTCTGCCCGCATCTCCCAATCATTTGCTGAGGCCAGGACCCCTCTACTCCTCCATCCTGCTGCAGTGCTCTCTCCTGTCCTGACGAACTGGATAAAATGGTGCCCGTCGGGAAGTTGTTTAACCTTCTTCCTTGCCTGTTCCACACCATCCGCCAACTGAGACCGGATCTTATCATGACGCTACCGGAATTTCCCATCTGCCAAATTTGACTGGCATGCTTAGAGGACATGTCAAGGTTGGCTTGCTTTCCACATAATGTGCAGCTGGGGCTCTCTGCCATCCCCCAAATATGGAGGTTTGATGGAGTAGGCAGAACATCATAGACAGAACACATCAAGAACTTTATCTGGCGTCCTTCCATGGTCCAAATATCCTGCCATGTCAGGGCCCTTTCTCGTACACCCTCCCACCTTGTCCAGCTGCCCTGTTTTTTCATGGCAACAGCCTTGACATGCCGGGTTTCCTCCTCCTGCCTTACGGACCTCCCTCTGTATCATGCTGCGGCGTTCCTTTGGGTCAGCTTTGTTCCAGATTTTTCTGGTGAAGCAACCCAGTCCAAGCCTGCCCTGAGCTACTGTCCCAATGATTTCGGCATGCTGCAGCTGATCCTCAGCCTTCGTCAGTGCTCTGCTGGCTGACCACTTACGACCTGTCCTGACCACAATGTCTGTCTGGCGTACTCTTTCATCCTTGCTGTCTCGCAGCATCATGACCTGGCGTGTCTTTGTTGCTTTATACTCCTCGAGCACTGATGTCACTGCCAGCTGAAGCTTGCTGCCTGTGCTGTACAGGCCAATGGAGCAGAAGCTTTTTGGGACACCCAGCCACCTTCTTAAATAGGTGTTAATCTTCCTCTCCAATCCCTTGACGGTAGAGACAGGTATCTCATAAACAAGCAGAGGACAGAGCAGTCTAGGAAGGTACCCCATGTTGGTAACCCCAAACCTTGTATTTGCCGGGTAGGCCGCTCTTCTCTAAGGATGTCATCCAGGTGTCTACTTGGTTAATCATCTCCCTCACACTCTGCTTATCGTTGAGGTCTGTCCTATACCTGAAGCGGAACTGGTCCTGAATGTGCCCCTTCCCCAATACCAGGCTTCTGGACTTTTCAGGTTTAAACTCTATCCTTGCCCAATCGGTGAGTTCCACCAGAACCTCCAAAATCCATCTGCCTTCAGGTACTGATTTTGCCGTGATGGTGAGGTCATCCATAAATGCTCTTATAGGTGCCTGCTGGATGCCATTGGCCAACACTCTACCCCGCCGCAACTTCTCTGCTGACTTAATGAGAAGGTTCATCGCTGCCGAAAACAAGATCACTGAAATCGTGCAGCCAGTGACAATGCCAACCTCTAGCCTCTGCCATTCGGTGGTGAAATCTCCACAGGTGAAGCGCATGTAGAAGTTGTCATAGTAGCACTGCAAGATCTTCTGGAAACGCTCTGGGACATGGTAGGTTTTCAACGTCAAATCCACCAACTTATGAGGTATCGTCCCATACGCATTGGTTAAATCCAGCCACAGAATTGCCAGGTCATCACGGTTCTTCTTTGCATCTTCGATGATCTTAGTGATTATGCTGGTGTGCTCAAGACAGCCAACTCCCCCCTTTTGGACGGACATATCCATGTACCCACTGTCCAGCATAAAGGAGGTCAGCCTCTTCGCCAGAATCCCAAGAAAAATCTTGCCTTTGACGTTGAGGAGTGAGATGGTACGGAATTGCTTGATTTTCTTCCTTAGGGATGAAGCATCCCTCAGCGACCAGCCAACTGTCAGCGAGGAAATCCTTCTTCCATGCCACTCTCAGTAGCTTCCAAAGTCGTCTTCTGAGCCTTTCACAATATTTATACACCTTGTACAGAATGCCATTGGGCCCTGGGGCTGATTTTGCTCTGGCCTTCCTGAGAAAAGTGTTAAACTCTTGCCAGCTCGGTTCCTCAGCTCTGAAGGGGGATAGTTGGTTCTGTTGGTTTAATGAGTTACCTAAACTATAGGGAGCCCTTTTACATTACTATAAGGTTACAGTTGACAACAGAGCCCAAACTTAAATTCAGTTGCTATTTATTTTTAACTATAATAATCAACATTCAAATTTGTATGCAAACATGCAAACTGCACATAGTGCAGTTTTTAAATTAACTTCTAAATTATACAATTTCTTTTTGTTGTTCAAATATTATAATTTACACAGTGGCTGTCATAACTTGTTTCATAAAATATTTATTTAAACATGCATGAAATAATTAAGACATCACTAACAGGCAAAGTAAAATATGATGAAGTATAGTCTAATATTTTGTGAAATGCTCTTCTCTAGACTTTATTTCTCTAGCAAATAACGAGCTGTAGACATTGATGACTTACCTGAGGTAAATGAAATGCTACGTGACATTTTGTTTACAAGCTGTTTTAATGACTACTTTCCGCAATTGAAACACTGAGCTATTACATGAGATGTTCATTCATGTTTATTTCGCATTAAAACTAGTAGTAAAGATGAAGGGATGATCGCGCTCTGTGCTGCCTTTAGAACTAAGACTTCTATACAGCGATCTCTCGCCACATCAAAGAGCGCCAAAATGGCATTTATTGTCTGAATTCCCTGAAAAAATTGAGTGATTTGTTTGGCACACGTGTACTGAACCAAAAGACCCGTACCGAACATTTATGGTTCGAATGTGTGTACCGTTACACCCCTAATAATAATGTAAATCTTCTGAAGACATAGTATAGCTTTGTGCGAGGCTGCTCCATATTGCTGTTGACTGATAATCATCCACTCTGCCATAGCTCTTCAGCATATTCAATCACTCATGACATGCAAATTATTAAGTAATGACACATTTAGTTTTTAAAGACACATACATTTACATTTAACTTGTTTCATATAAAATTTACTGCAGCATATTAAAATTAGAACGATGCAATCAATTACACATCGTTGTCAGTGCATAATTTTTGAATCTTTATATGGAGTCTTTCACTGATGCTTACCCCCGTTTTTCACCATTGTTTTAGGTACCGTAGTGAAAAGATGACCATGAGCTACGCAGAATACATCGCCCACCGCCAGCATCATCACTACCAGAATGGCATCGGGCACCCTCTCCCTCCGTACAACCATTATTCCTGACAGCGAGCCGCATGACCAGTCACTGGACCTCTCGGCCTAGACATGCACATTTACGCAATACCCTGGAGTCTCGCTCTTCGTTTCCGTCGTTAAATGCTGTGGATGTTCGTATACATTGCCATTTTGAACGATGGCTGGCTTAACTAGCTGAACGCCGTCGCCTAAATATGGCCAAAACTACAGCGATAATGACGTGCTGAGTTTACTTTGCTAACAACATTTGTTCAAATATCATCGGTTCATTCGATTGCGAGCGACACTGTGTGCTGAAAGACACGTCGGTTCTTTCGTTTCTTTGTTTTTTTTGGTGTCAGATACGTCTGTACATTTAAGTTTTGCAAAATTGGTTTTTGTGAAAAGACTGCAACTGGATCAAAGTATTTTCATGATTCCTAGAGTAGTTTGAACATGCACTTTGAGGACATTCGCAATCCTAGGCACATTTGAACACTGTTGAAACTCTCAGTACCTGACCTGCATTTACGTTGCTCAAAGACAGGTTCAAAAACCAATTTCACGCTATGTCGTCTTTGAGTTTCTGTAATTTCTAACAACACAACTGGGATTAGTGTTTGGTATGTATAGCAAATGCTCATTTAGGCATAAATGTTGGGTTGGAACACCTACGGACGAGCTTCGCGCTCGCTGTCGAACCCACCGTCGTTTGGCTCATGTTACCTTTGTGTATTCAACCGAACCAAAGATGCCTCCAGCCATGTCCAAATGCTGCTCTACAGACCTGCCTTCCTGTCCTTCCAAAAACCTTCCCTGCAAGAGAAATGTCTTGTGTTTCTGTGTGTTTTTTTTTTCTTTTCTTTTGTACAATTTCTAATGTTGTTTTAGGATTTTAGCTACCTAAGTTCAATGAATTTTCATTGTAGCTGTCTTTGAGACCTTGCACGGTGTCAATGACCGTAATACTAGGTTGTACTTTTTTTTTTTAATTATTATTTTGTTTTCATCATTGTTGTTATTATTATATATTTTTGTAAAGAAAGAAAACCCCATAGCGTGCCTCTTAGATTTATGGGTTTCTTAATGTTTTTTTCCTAAGACCAGCAGTTATACTTTATACAAAAGATGAGTTAATCCTTATTTTTACATGCCATTTAAAGAAAAAAAAAATGCCTCTTTTCTTTACTCTGGACCCAGTAGCTGCACTGGCATACAATCACACTGATAGATATGGGGGGGAAAAAGTATAACTAATAATAATGATGATGATGATGATGATGATGATAAAAAAAATGTAAGAACTACAATAAATTTGTTTAAACTTTTTTTGTAAAAAATAAAAAATTTAAAAAAAAAGTAAACACAATGACTGTTTTTGTATATCGAGTTAATTCTTTTCAAAACAAAAACAATTTTGGACCTAGTTTCTAAATTATTTTAGTGGTTTTCAATGTCCTGGAACTTTGAGAAGATGAGTTTTGAACGTGCACGTCGATGACTGACAGCTTGCAGTGTTGTCATTGCGGGCACCAGGGTTGCCTGGTGTAGCCCCGAATGCCCACCACTTTTTGTTTCAGTTTTTCCATTTGGATTTTTCTTTTCAGAACTTAAAATTGTTAAAGTAACGACTTGGCAAAAAAAATAGAAAAACAACTCCCCTGTAGAACTAGATCCTTTACCCCATTGAATTGCTGTTAAGTGTGATGAGACTTGAAATGGGCATTTATTATGAATATGGTAGTATGGCTCCAAAAAAAATGACAATGTACACACAAAAAAATGTGTTGGGGTGGGGGGGCAAACAGATGTTATATGTGGGTATGTGAGCTATGGCTGTGGCAATGATAATGTAGTTTTAAAACATTATTGTTATTACCTTTTAAATCATTTATCCAATAAAAATAAATTCTGAAAGAAGCATTGGGTGTCTTTTTATGCTTCACAGACGAACTTGATTTTTTTTTTTTGATAAACCAAGACCATCTTCATCAGTCACATGTTGGAGAAGACCTTTAATATAGACCATAAAAACATATGTACATAAATGACACCAAGACAGACAGGTTTCCTGTTCAGTCAAGTTACATTGAAATGAGAGTAATCCCATAATTCACTAGACTGCTAAAATTTGTATTTCTTACATGACTGCAACAGCCACAAAATGATTCAGCAAATCTTAGTTTCTGGGTTTGACGTGCTAAGAAACGGAGCCGTTTTTGGGACTGAACAAGAGATGCAGCCCTCATGTGGCTGGTAACAGAACTTATTTTTCCTTCATTTGACTACATATTGGAATTGTTTGTGTGTGTGTACATGTTTATTCACCCATTTCTTGATAATTGTGTTCAGCTTAGTATTGAGATTGTTAAAAAAAATGAAGGGAAAAGAACCTTTTTAACTTCCCCCAATAAGAAACATCTAAAGAGTATCCCAGCTGAACAAATAAAAACCGAAAAATAACCTTTAAAATGGTCATTCTACAAAGAATGGTCAATTTGCTATATTAGAACACGGTCCAATCCCTAAAATCAGTGGTTCCCAACCCTGGTCCTGGAGGCACCCCAACACTGCACATTTTGCATGTCTCCTTTCTCTGACACACCAATTTCAGGTCTTGGAGTCTCTACTAATGAGCTGATGATCTGAATCGGGTGTGTTTGATTAAGGAGACATGCAAAACGTGCAGTGTTGGGGTGCCTCCAGGACCAGGGTTGGGAACCACTGCCTTAGATAATATCATCAGTAGAGTGTGTACTTGATCAAATAGCAAATGGAATCAAACGGACACTTTTAAGCCAACAGAAAATAGTTCTATTAGTTTAGTTCTATTTACATACAAAAGAGACTGCCATGGGCTGGAAACACTGGAAAATCTCCTAGACATACAGTACCACTACATTTACACTTTCCACAACACTAACAAAATGTCATTTTGTGACAGTCTCTTAAAACCGCCTCACCAGCGAGCAAGGAAATGCAGCGTTTATAACCGGACATCAGCTATTCGGCAAACGAGTACAAGACCCCCTGTTGAGTGTAACTAAAGAAGGCAACTTGAGAAGAAAGGTTACGTGTGTTCTGAGTTCAGCGAGTGTTCATTTTGCCAAACACTAAAAAAAAACAAGGCAAGGTTAATGTTGCTCGAGTCCGGCTCCTATGGTGTTAAAACAGTCTTTCGATCTAATGATCCAGCTTTGAGAAACCAGGTTTGGACCAAACAACAAACAGAAAAAAAGTGCTAAAGTTGTATATCTCTATGTACTACACTTTTGTCTAGGATGCTGGACAAGTTCCAGTTGAAGTTTTGTCCATGTAAGACTGCTGATAAAAACACTAGTCCAACTTCTTGTTGCGTAGACGTGCTATATCCAGTAAATAGCGGCACGTGGGAGCGGTGTGCTGTGAGAGGATGGTCAGAGCCTTGCCGTGCAGTAATGTCAGGGCAGTCTGGTGGCCCGTCGCCCATACTCGGTACCATGGTCCATAGAAGGGGTCAGAGACAGCAGGACACAGCATGTTATTCAGATTCACTTCTGTCAACTGGTGAGAAGCAAAATACAAGATTGAGTTAGCATAGGGCCACAATAACTAAAGCAAAACATGCATATGCGAAACAGAACGGTAACACGTTAGGGATCAATTCTCACTATTAACTAGTTGTTTAATAGCATGCATATTACTAACATATTGGCTGTTTATTAGTATTTATAAAGCACATATTAATGCCTTAATCTGCATGATCATATTTTAGATCCCTTAAAGGGGTCATATGATGCGATTTCAATTTTTCCTTTCTCTTTGGAGTGTTACAAGCTCTTGGTGCATAAAGAAGATCTGTAAAGTTGCAAACACTAAAGTCTCAAATCCAAAGAGATATTCTTTATAAAAGTTAAGAGTCAACCACGCCTACCTAAAATGGCTCGTTCTAATTCTCTTTATCTTGAGGTTGTAATACTGTCACAGAGGACCAGGAGTCTAAAAACCCTCACACCCATAACCCTGTAATGCCTGACATATGAAATAATAGACTGAAAAGTTCAATAAAAAGATACAATTTTAGTAACAAGAATATTATTCAAGTAAAACTCTACACACATTTAATAATACTGTGTGTGTGTGTCTCTCTCCCTCTTTCTCTATAGCCATACTGCTATTCTCTAGTATTCCCATACATTTTATTGAATTATTAGTAAATTGTATGTTTTTAATGATAAAAATCACCTAACGAGTCAGTCTGACTTTTTTCTCAGACTTTCATGATATAAACTCACAGTTGTGAGAAATAAAGTCAGAATTGCAAGATACAGTACATACTCTTTTTTTTTTTTCTTCACAATTGCGAGTTCACGGTTTAGTTCTTGGAATTCGTACTTTTTTCTTGCAATTGTTTATATCTCGCAATTTTGAATTTTTTTCTCACAATTAGAAAATTCCGACTAATTGTGAGATATAAACTCACAATTGTGAGTTATAAAGTCCGATTCTGAGGAAAAAAACTCCAAATTCCAAGTTTATGCAGTATATCTAATTCTGACTTTATTTCTCCGAACTGCATTTATATCATGCAGTTTTGACTTTATAACTCGCAATTTCGAATTTATATCTCAATTCTCACTTTTTTTCCCCTCAGAATTGCGAGTTTAAATCTCACAATTCTGGCTTTTTTTTTCTCGCAATTGCGAGTTTACATCTCGCTATTCTGACTTTTTTCCCTACAATTGCGAGTTTACATCACACAATTCCGAGAAAAAAAATCAATTGCGAGAATAGGGCTGCACGATTATGACAAAAATCATAATTGTCGATTATTCCCTTGAAATTGTAATTGCGATTGTTAATTACGATTATCACAATTTACATTGAATGATGTGTATACCATTGTTTGATGCAACTGCATGCCGTATTTTTATATGAAAATAAACAAGCTGAAAACACTAACTGAAAAACCTTCAGTGCTTTTCTATAGTATTAAGCCTCAAATGTCAAATATACATCATATTTGGTTTCTTCTTTAAATTATAAAAAAAGTAAAAATATGAATGGTATTATAATGTTATACTAAAACAATGGGAAAACCCTTAAGATAACATGTAGAAAGAAAAAAACATCTCTTAAGCACGCAGAATAACATAAGTGGGCTTTGAACGATTAATTGCCGCTTTGAACGATTACGTAATTGTGGCATCCATAATTGTAATCGCGATTAGAAATTCGATTTATTGTGCAGCCCTATGCGAGAATAAAAATTCTGAATGATGAGAAAGTTGCAATTACCTTTTTTTTATTCAGTGGCAGAAATGGGCTTCCATATATAAACTTAACTCCTATGAAAGCTCTAGAAAAATGCCATCAAATTTGCACTGCGTAACGTACTGCTTACTGTACCACTTAATTAAACACACAATGTTATGAGGTCATGTGACAAAGCAGTGGAATGTTGCAGAACAATGTCTACCGTTTCAGCATGCAGTGTATACTACGCAGTAAGTAGTAAGCTTTTCTAACACAGTCATAAGCTACCAACTCTTTCTATTTCGTCCATATTTGTAGGCAGAAATACAAAGTAGAATACTAGTATGCCTTTCTGATTTTCACAGTAGTGTTTGATTGTCGTACCATTCCGAGGCCCTGGAGGAACACAAAGTGGTAGAGGAAGAGGATGCCCGTGGACAGCAGCGCCCACCACATGTCTCTGAGCGGCTCTGGCTTATACACACCTGACAAACGAGACCCATGGCACAGTCTTTAAAGATGCATGTGGAGCCCAGATCTCTCTAAGTCAGGGAAGTATGTTTATCTGGATGCTTGAGCATTTCTTTTAAAGGAATATGCAGGGTTCAGCAGAGGTTAAGCTTGTTATCACACAGAATTTCAACTCGTCCTTCAAACAAACAAACAAAATTGTGATTTCAGGAAAGCACTTACAATGAGGGCAAGACAATGCACCTGGATAATCATTAGTGTTTCAAAAATATCACCACAAGACTTGAGCATTATAGGGTAAGATGGTAACAAATACTGCTTTATTTTGTTGTGACAAGTTAAAGTGAGGTTATAGATCTCTGAGAGAATTGGACCAGAGGGACGCTGTAGCTGATTTAATGAAAAAAAATAAAAGATTAAAAATCAGGGAATTATATATTATTCCCATAAATTACATGTGCATGTTAAACGTATACATTATTAATTAATTGAGGAGAATCATTCAATCTGAACTTAATTTTTTGCCATTATGATATGCTTTCAGTTAAAATATAGGCCTGTATCTTCTGGACTGATTCTTCTATTCAACTAAATATTTAATGTAATATTTTATTAATAATACCCTTTTATATTTATGAATGAATGATTTACATTTACATTCATATTTACCAAAAATCATTTTATAGTGATTTTACTATAAAAATGCTATTACAACATTTATTTTCCGTAATAATATATTAAATGATGAATCATTATTTTGCAAAACTATATAAAAAATGTTACAATTTAGCAGTGAATGCACACTTAAAGGGGACTTCTATAGTAATACAACTGCACTGTAACATTCAAATATACTGTATATTCAATAATATTAATCTGAATAATTTTACGTCACATGACAAAGACTTCTGTTAATTTCTTTACTTGCAAGCATTAAACCCTCAAGCTTTCTGAGATTGTTCAGGAAGACGTTTAAATTTGTCTGTGTCAAGCATAATGAATACCTGTATTATTATTGTGGATAATCTGCTTTATACCAATACATAAATAACTTCAGGTCAGTTCTTGGCTAGAATTAGCTGAAAAGGTTGACTAGACATTATGCAGGTGATTAATTGTCTAGTTACACAGCAAAAAAAATGAGCTTTTATTCAGTATTTTGCCTTGTTTTCCAGTATAAATATCGAAACATTCTTGAATCTAGAAAAAAAATATCTGTCAATGGGGTGGAAAAAAAAAAGTCAAAATTATTTGAAAGATATTTTCTTGTTTTATGCAAAAACTAACAAAACTTGGATACATTTTTCAGAAAACAAGGCTTAATATTTTAAGTCATTTTGCTTCCCAAGAATATATCTAGATTCAAGAATGTTTGGATATTTGTCCAGGAAAACAAGGCAAAAATACTAAATATGAAAATCAATATTTATTTATTTTTTGCAGTGATACACAAACCTTGCCCCCTGTTGAAACACATTTTGTTTCTCCCTGTACTCTACTTAAGGGCATGTTCTTATAATTACTCAAAAAAAAAAAACACTAGACACGCTAACAATTGTTCTTATCAAGTTTATTTAGGCTAATGAGGAGCTGTAATAATCCTTTCTGAACATTAGATGACACCTTTCTCTCTGAGCGTCATTGCTGTTCTGACGTACTTTACTCAGGGCGTGTGAAGTGTCCTTCTGACATCAACATAACTGTCATTTCACAACTGAAACATCGGTTGGATGAGCTCTATAAATAACAGCACTGATTTCAACAGTACTACTGCTCACTTTTCAACTGAAACGTGTCAACATGGAAGCTGAAACGATATTGTGCACATGGCAGATATGATGATGTGCGGTAAAAGCTCCAGCACTATGACTGTTTGCCCAGACTTCAGAGACTCACCTCCTTTTCTGAAGAGGTAGACTGGCACAAGATACAGCATGGAGTGCTGAATATAATAGATCTCCTTCTCAAATGGAAGCTGTGATGGGAGAAAAAAGAAAAAAAAGTAGGTTAAGAAGACAAAACATACATGTTCCAGCCTTATTTGGTGTCAGCATCACTTGAACAGAGCGCTTAGCTCAAGTATAAATACACTCACCAGTCGAGTGTTGACTACTGGGAAGAGAAGAGCTAGAAGGGCTCCATTCAGCATATGGACCTGAAACCTTCAAAACAAAAAAGACAGAAAGCTCACAGCAACAATATATCTAAAACAACAGTGCAGGATCTAAATATCAACTGCACAAGGGAAAAAGAAATGTCACAGATATCAGAAATATCATTCAAAACATGAAGCTATTATAGGTCAAAGGCAACTGTAAAACAAAATACTTCTATCAAAAACAAACCTATGCATCATATGCTGCCTTAAAGCAACAATATATGCATCCTGCACAGAGAAGGAATCCCTAAAAATATATTGAAGTTGATGGTATGAAATGAAAAATGGTGATATATACACACCAGTATTTACTGAAATATCCACATCTAATACTGAATTAGATGTGTCAGTATCAATACACAATATAAACGTATATAGATGGCAAAACTTTAGTATAGGGACCAATTCTCACTATTAACTAGTTGCTTATTAGCATGCCTATTAATAACACATTGGCTGTTTATTAGTACTTATAAAGCACATATTCTGCAAGACCATATTCTACATGCCTAATCCTACCCAATACCTAAACGTAAAGGGGTCATATGATGTTGCTAAAAATAACATTATTTTTTTGTGTAATGAAATGTGTTTATGCGGTTTAAAGTTAAAAAACACATTATTTTCCACATACTGTACATTATTGTTTCTCCTCTATGCCCCGCCTTTCTGAAATGCGTCGATTTTTACAAAGCTCATAGGTCTGAAAAAGCGAGGTGTGCTCTGATTGGCCAGCTATCCAGTGCGTTGTGATTGGCCGAATACCTCAAGCGTGTGACGGAAATGTTACGCCCCTCACCATATTGTGATGCTGTGTCAGGCCGGAGCAACGAGACAAAAACATTAAAACCCATTATAAACGAAGCATTTGTTGCATCCAGTGGGGACATAATTACGGATTATAATGACTTATACGGTCTTTTTACGCGTTGCATCGCGCCACGTAAACATAAAACCATGTCTGCATCTGTGATCGGAGAAACGACAAACAACAAGCGCTACTCTACGCTGCCCAAAACTCGCGTTTGAATCATCAGTTCGCTTTCACAACGAAACACAGCACCTTCACGACATGGCGGCGGCGGCAGCAACAATACTACAGAGAGAATAAAAGATACTAATTCTTTCTTTGCGTGAACATTTGGGCGGCGTTATGCAAATCTTCCCACATCGTGACGTAGATATGTGGGGGCGTGTTATAACGAGCCGTTTTAGGTAGGCGTGGTTGACTCTTAACTTTTATAAAGAATATCTCTTTGGATTTGAGACTTTAGTGTTTGCAACTTTACAGACCTTCTTTATGCACCAAGAGCTTGTAACACTCCAAAGAGAAAGGAAAAATTGAAATCGCATCATATGACCCCTTTAACAACTACTTTACTATTATTCAGTAGTAAATTGGTAGTTTGAGGCAAAAGTCGTAGTTAATGGTTTGTTAATAGTGAGAATTGGAGCTTAAAATAAAGTGTGACCATATAGATAGATAAATGGTTTTACCGATAGACCTATTAATGTGAAAGACTTCAGTCACAGCCATAACTTGAAGTGCTGTAAATGGTAAAACTATATGCACTACGAACTAAGTGTGTTTATCATTACAATAATGAATTAACATAATATTATAACAAACAGGGCTGGAGTGGGGCTCATTTTTAGTCCAAGAGTTGAATACCCTCTTTTTTTTTTAACTTGTACATTTTAACAAGAATATACACATCAATAACAAACGACATAGTAAACTTCTTAAGCAAACATTCTGCAATCAAACTTATGAATAGGCACAGCTGAAAAATACATCAAATGAACAAATGAAAAAGCCAATCAATTAAAATGAATAGCAGACATTATTCGGAAGGTGGACTGATTCGGTTTACTATTGTCCTCTTGCATTATCGACACACTATTTTCCTGTTCATCACTGTAAAGCTGCTTTGACACAAGCTGTTATGTATAAAGTGCTTAAAGGTGACTTGACTTGACTGTTTGGTCATGATAGCCAATGATTGCAGAGCAGGGTCAGATATTAATGGTGGCTTGTGGCAAAAATGCCACCAAAATGAACAAAAATGTGGCACAAATTCAAGACAAACAGGCAAAAATTGTCCCTGCACAATTACACTAAATAAATTATGGCTGTCACGATTAAAATGCAATGTGAAAATGAATGAACCAATGTGACACTATGACATGTCACTAGCTGAAGTCACCCAGTTCTACAAAAAACTGCACATTCGAGTTTAAGCAAAATAATTCAGACAAATTCACCATGTAAAAGTTGAGCTGCACAAAGCTTCATATTAATTTGAAATTGTCTGATGACATCTTATGATGTGATTTCTTATGACATGATATCTAAATTTAAATGTCTAATATGAGTCCACGCATACACCAAATATCTTATGATCACATATCTTTTTCAGAGGGGTTCTGGCTTCAAGTCAGTTGTCTCTTTTGACACCAGTGTGTTGTTGTAAGCGGTTACATTAAACCCTAATTTATCAGTGAAGATACAAGATGGACTTTGCTGTAAAAACCACATCATTAGACACATTTCAGTTGGAAAGCAAATCATTCACATGGACCACTGGTGCTTGGACCCTAATGATTACAGCTTGCAGCTATTTTGTTATTATTATAATTTTACAGAACAACGGTAACATTTATGACTGTCTTAATTTCTCTGCATTCAAACATTAAACCATTGAGCTTTTATTGTGGCGGACATTCAAAAGGAAAAGCCGAAACAAGGATATACGAGATATACAAGACACGCGTAGATATACAAAACATAAACAAAGCAGCGCTTACCATTTTGAATATCAGTTACGTTGATAACTTTCTTTATTTTAAGCGGCTCATGTTGTTATAAAACATGGTGAATCGGCCAACTGCCGTCAATGAGAGCCTACGAGGGAGCACACCAAAAAACTAGCTCGACAGACGCTCGCACGATGACTGACCGTTGACTTGTGTCCCAGCCTTTTGTTAGACTTGATTACTGCAATGTGAAACAGTATGTTGAGTCTCCTGGCCTTAGCTTCTCAGTTTCGTACAAAAGCCAGTACGAAGGCACCACATCTGTTCTTTAGAGAAAAGTAGTGAAGCAATATTACTTAAAATATTATTTTCAGCTATGTTTCCACTATTTTGTACATAATCAGTTGGACTTTTCTGAAATGCATTAGGAACATGAAACGGCATTGCTCATGTTGAATTCAAGCCAGATCTAATGTGCTGGTCTAAAACAGGCCATTATCAGTACTTATTGGAAACAGGCATCTGATGTCATGGCCACTAGTTTACATGGTAATACACGTTAATCTGTGATGTACAGGATGGTGTTTTGGTGAATGAATGGCGAGTTACATAACGCTCACCTAAGAGTTGAGAGGCACAATCTGTTCTGAAAAGCAGTCACTGAAGTAGCAAGCATCTTTAAAAAACAAAGCCTTGCTGGAAGTTTTTCACATTAAAATGTAGAAGCAAGGAATCAAAGCTCATGTGACTCATTTTGAAAGAAATCAATTTATAATGTGATGAATCTAAAATTCAGGTCATCTCTGGGGTTGTTTATCATTTATTGCCATCTGGTGACATTACCAATTCAGCATGTCTCTCATTCAGGACATTAACAGCTTCTGTGAGGAATTTAGCCTCACCCTGTCACTTAAGTCAAAACAGGGACATTAGCACCACTCTGTTAAAATTACAAAAGGGCTTATGTTTATGATTTCATATTAGAGAGCATACATCATAGCAATTCTTCACATGTGGTATAATGTTAATTATCAAGTCAAGTCATGTTAATTGATATATCACTTTTATACAAAACTGATTGTTTTAATTAGATGCCCTAATGCATGTGCTAAAATTACAATGACAAGCAACATTTAGATCTTACACTTACTGTAGATCTAGCGCCCAGTTAGTCATGTCAACAAAACTGATTCCTGCATCTCAAGAATTGTTTCATTATGTTTCATTTTGATGTGATCAGGCATTTGTGGACAACAAACAGATGCCTTTTGCTTTCAGATGAAACATGAATCCAGAATAAGGTTTATTACTTCCAGAGAAACTACAGTTTATCTTATCAATAAGAAAATATGTAACTGCTATAGTAACATCCAACTCAAGTCACTTGCATTTTTAATCTTCTGCACTTTATCCATTCATGATATCCATCTAGTAGTTGGTTACTCTCGTCTATCATTTTGTTAATGAAATCCCTTTTATTACACTTGTGTCTTCCTCGTGTTGATTATAGAGTGATAGGCTCTATGAGTTAATGATATGTCACAAATAATTCAGATTGGTCAGCTAACAACTACCTCTAATTTATGTAGTTGTTTATTCAACAATCTTCCATGATTGTTCTTTACTGGTCAAGGTGAAATGTCTGGCTGGTGTCCCGTAAAATAGGAAAGAATTATCTGACACTCTCACACTCACCTTAAGTGACATGTGACCTGGAACTCAATATTAATATTAATTGTTTGCTTGTTTGTTTTTAATATAAAAGTGTTCAGTTTTTGGCAAATGTAAAAGGCCCTTTCACACCAAAAGTGAAATGAATAAGCCTCAGGCCTCATTTTTGTGTTAACATTTAAATATTGCAGGTTTGCGTCAAATTCTGAGTTTGCATTTCACTCTTTTTTTTCCATTTTGAAAAATACTGAATGTGTTTTTGTGCAGGTGAGATGACTAAATGCATGTTCACATTTAGTCTAGACTTGCAGTAACCCTTATATTTACACAGCGAACCCAACGCCTCTGCACTCACTCCCAAATTCTCTCAACATGGAGACAGAAATGGGGAAAAAAAGTAACTTAGATATTTTCTTGTAAATCAAAAAGTAATGTGTTACTTTACTAGTTACTTGGAAAAAGTAATCTGATTACGTAACTTGAGTAACTTGTAATGTGTTACCCCAAAACACTGCTCATGAGTACCCTAAGCATTCACAGAAAATGGTGTTGAAAGGCTATTTTAGGAAGAGTCTGGTGATCTGCATAGGTTTGCATTCCTCATATGCTGAAGAGGCCAAACAACCAAAATAGTAGTTACTGTCACTAGACTTAAATTGCACATGAAGACCAAGAGTGAAGGTAACAAGAAATCTAACAGCTCGCTGCAGTGCAACCCGTTACTGAATACTTACCTAAAGATAACCATGGCCGTTTTACAAGGGGGACATGCAAGCAGGAAGATCTGCAAAAGATAAAGTGATAAAGCTCAATAACAATTACTTTTTTGGACAAAGCAGATATTACATAAAGCAGTGAAACTAGTAATGCAAACTACTAGACATGAGAGTGAGTAAATGATAAACAGAAATTTTACTAAGTCAACAAGAGGACAACAATTCCAAATAAATGCTGAAATACAACTCTTAAAACAGAACAGAACAACCATTGCTGCAAAGAGAAGGCTGCTCATTCAAGCCATTATAACTGCTGTAAATGAGGGCTCTGTTCATTGTCACGTACTGTGTACCTTAGGTATTGGCGGTATATAAATGCAGTCTTTTGAACAAGTGCCAAGCCGTGCATATCTTATCTTCAGTGGCTGAGTGTCAATCAAACAGACATACAGCTACTGAAAAATGGAGACCTGGAGATAACATGACACCATTTCGGACTAGTTCAGTGTTGCATTGAGAACTACTCCCAAATCAACAAACTCATTATAAATCAACTAAATCATCAAACTGAGCATTTGTAATTGAGCTGTTTTAATTAGGGATGCACAATGTTATCGGACCAATATCAGAATCAGCCGATAATGGCTTTAAATATAAATATCGGTATCGGCCCGATATGAAAAATTATGCCCTGATAAGAGGAATACATTAACTCACATGTGCTCAGGGTGTGCTAGCGATTAGATCACATCAGCAGTGTGGCTCATTCTTGAAGCAAAGTTTTGCCTGAATGGTGATTAGATTCACTGTTTTGGATCGCTGCATTTAAACTGAGAATGCACGTACAGAATGATGCGTTTGGTGTGCGATTGAGTCAACAGTGTAAGTAACGGTAAGGAGTTTTAATTCCGTTAATTCCGTTAATAGGCGCTGTTGGCCTACTTCTAATAAAATGAAAGCAAAATACACAAATAATATTTAGACTGTGTTTCTAATTAAATAAAGCAGTAATTGATGCCATAAAATCATGAGTAGCCTATGTTTTGATTTAAAGATCAGAAGCTATAGCTTACATGAAAAAAACAACAACAAAAAAACACGACACTTAAAGGTGCAATAGGTGATTTGTCTTCAGAAACATTTTTTGTTATGCTGGTTGAAAGTCTCTTCACATCCCAAAAGCAATCATTAAGTTAAGAGGTCTAAATGTATTTATGTGTATTTATATATTCTGTGGAAGGTGAAGGACCAAGAAATGTTCGTCCAATCAAAACGTTCGGTCCGAGCGTTTTAATTAGCTTTCCTACCTGCCTGTCAATGTATGTATTAGCATACCTCTGCGCACCCGGTTTGCGCAGACAGGATACGTCATCAGCGCGTTCACGCTGTGCAGACAGAGCGAGAATGGCAGACAAACATCAACAACCCGATCTTCCTTCCTGGTATAGTAGTACTTTTAAAGTTTTCTCACCGGTGAATGACACATGATGTAGCCCAGCGGTTCCCAATTCCAGTCCTCGCGGCCCCCGCTCTGCATATTTTGCATGTCTTGCTTAGTTAGCACACCCGATTCAGATAACCAGCTCGTTAGAAGTGAGCTACGTGCATGAACTGTGTTCCGATCGATATGATCCCTACACAGTGTTTATTGTTCCCTCCTCCCTGAGCAGGGGAAATCCATTGAAGTTTACTTCACTTCAGAACATGGGCTGGAATTGAGAACGGCTGATGTAGCCTATTGTAATGTTGTCCCTGGTATTCTGATATGTGAGCGTATATGTGTTCAGGGGCGTGGCTTTGGACGGCGATTGCAGGGAGGGTGGGACGTTCGCTTTCAGTGCTATCAGGCTAAAGTTAGCATTTTCCAAGATCTCCTACTGCACCTTTAAGTTTGTGGTCATACTAACAAATATTTATTTATTTATTAATATATATTAAAAGGCACTATATAAAATTTTATAGATGGTTGGACGTTGGCATGAAATAGAAATTCACCCTGTTCTAAATGCATGATGTTATAGATCACACTTGGATGTATGACACGATATGAAAGAAAAGATCTGTCAATACTTCCATTTCATTGCAACTTAAGCATTTAATCTGGAAAAGAGCCTGGCTAAGCTCACAGTTCTCTGTTTTTTCACTTTTTGAATGTGACAGCTTCTCAGGTTCCAAGGCCTCATGGGATAGTAATGTGTCCTGCTGTGGTTGCACATTTCAAAATCTCTTCGGATGCAGGTCATCACCTAGGTAATGTTCACCTATTTCTTTTTGCAAGTTCAGAAGTATACATATTCTGACAGGGCGTCTGGTGAATGCAGTGAAGAGGAGTTATACTGTCCAAACCCTAAAACATCCATGTGCACTCTTTATACTCAGTTTGATCATCCCTGCATTCAAAAAACATGCCCAAACCAATTGTGATAGATTATAACGAGTGCAAAAGTTATTTTTGTTGATTGAGTATTCAGCAGATGAGCACCTATTCCACCAGATAAAAGCTGCGACGGATATAAATAATTCCCTTTGATTTTACCACCATCTCGGTCTGTCTAGATCTATCTATCTATCTATCTATCTATCTATCTATCTTTACATATAATCAAGAGTGCTTTTCAGTACAACATATCGATTAGATCACATCAGCAGTGTGGCTCATTCTTGAAGCAAAGTTTTGCCTGAATGGTGATTAGATTCACTGTTTTGGATCGCTGCATTTAAACTGAGAATGCACGTACAGAATGATGCGTTTGGTGTGCGATTGAGTCAACAGTGTAAGTAACGGTAAGGAGTTTTAATTCCGTTAATTCCGTTAATAGGCGCTGTTGGCCTACTTCTAATAAAATGAAAGCAAAATACACAAATAATATTTAGACTGTGTTTCTAATTAAATAAAGCAGTAATTGATGCCATAAAATCATGAGTAGCCTATGTTTTGATTTAAAGATCAGAAGCTATAGCTTACATGAAAAAAACAACAACAAAAAAACACGACACTTAAAGGTGCAATAGGTGATTTGTCTTCAGAAACATTTTTTGTTATGCTGGTTGAAAGTCTCTTCACATCCCAAAAGCAATCATTAAGTTAAGAGGTCTAAATGTATTTATGTGTATTTATATATTCTGTGGAAGGTGAAGGACCAAGAAATGTTCGTCCAATCAAAACGTTCGGTCCGAGCGTTTTAATTAGCTTTCCTACCTGCCTGTCAATGTATGTATTAGCATACCTCTGCGCACCCGCACATGATGTAGCCCAGCGGTTCCCAATTCCAGTCCTCGCGGCCCCCGCTCTGCATATTTTGCATGTCTTGCTTAGTTAGCACACCCGATTCAGATAACCAGCTCGTTAGAAGTGAGCTACGTGCATGAACTGTGTTCCGATCGATATGATCCCTACACAGTGTTTATTGTTCCCTCCTCCCTGAGCAGGGGAAATCCATTGAAGTTTACTTCACTTCAGAACATGGGCTGGAATTGAGAACGGCTGATGTAGCCTATTGTAATGTTGTCCCTGGTATTCTGATATGTGAGCGTATATGTGTTCAGGGGCGTGGCTTTGGACGGCGATTGCAGGGAGGGTGGGACGTTCGCTTTCAGTGCTATCAGGCTAAAGTTAGCATTTTCCAAGATCTCCTACTGCACCTTTAAATTAAATAATTTTATATATACTGATTTATGTATAATATGTTATATTTTTTAAACAAATTATGAGCTCTAAAAGATTTTCACAATTTTTACAACTCTTTTGCTTTAGACCATTTACAAATGTTAAATCTTAAAATAAAATGTTAAAGTTACAAAAAGTAAAAAAAAAAAATGCAGCGATTGAATTTAGTTTATTTTCAAATCTGCATTGTATTGTCATTATAAAATAACTTCGTTATTATTTATTTAATTCTAAGTTCTTGTTAAAAACCAAAATTAAAAATAATTTGCTTATTTCTGCACAGGAGAGACTTGGTGTTGATTCCAAACAAAAGGAAATATATCGGCATCGGCTATAGGCCAAAATGAGTTGAAAAATATCGGCATATCGGATATTGGCAAAAATCCAATATCGTGCATCCCTAGTTTTAATCATCTTTTTGTTTCATATAAATATTGCAAACAATTGCAAACAACTTAAAATTACAGAGATATTTGTTTACGATAAAACAATTTTGTACTGTGCTGTTGTTTTGATCACTAGTGAGAATGTTCTTTCAGTAGTGATAAAGGCAACTAAGAACGGCCACAAGCCATATCTAATCTAGGGTTAATGAGATCACAAATTGACAATTTAGTATCTGTTGGGAGGGTAGCCAGGATTTCCCTCTTCGGATAGAAAGAGCAGTCTGGGTGCAGGACACAAGGAGGAAGGAAGTTGAATCCTGTCAGCAGATATCCTTATCCCTGGTGAGTCAAACTAGAGAAGAATCTGACATTGCGTATGAGAACACATTCACTCTCATGTAATATGCTCACTTCAACGCAGAGCGAGCAATTAAGATAATACTGTTACAGCCATTTAAATACAAACACAAAATGGTTTTCCATTGAGTGATGAATTCCATGAATGAACAGGAATGCCATGAATTTAAGTGCTTATTTAATTCAGTGACAGTCTAAACTAGAGTTGGACATTTTCTGAAGAATATGTGAGTGGTGTTTGCCCATGCAAAGTCTGCTTTACATGATGAACAGATTTATTTTAGCTTTTAATTCACATATAAACACACATACATAGAGCGAATCAGATATGGTAAACATGGAAGCTTGTGCACAACCTCACTAGTTTCATGTATCATACAGGCACGAGAACCAGTGAAGTTTATTCCAGTAGAGGATGCTATGGGATGCACACACAAAGCCTAAATCAAATCTGTATATCATATATAGTGATCACATCACTTGTATTAAACCCCTTGATTGATATGGATATAAACCTTTTGAATCCCTGGACTTTCAATGGATGGACAGAATATCTTAATTTGTGTTCTGTAGATTAACCAAAGTACTGTTACTTGTTACTTTCCACATATCTCCCTGTGTATAACTATTATTATTGGCTTTGCACTCAAATTGTGTGAGAGTTCCATTAAAGCTGTTTACAATTCCCAACTATTCTGGCTTTAATATTTACCAAATGATAAGCCTGTGACCTTGTTCAAATACTGTAAGACTTGCACAAATAAGTTTATTGACATAAGTGGAGCCATAGAGTTACTACGGCATACCGCGCTTGAGAACACATGCTGAGTTTGCATATTTGAAGCCCGGTAGAGTGTCATCATAGCATGCCATAAAAGGCGGGCAATCTCGGGCTGGACTCTGCAAATGAAGCTAAGGATTTATCTAGTTGCTTATTATGGGAAAGGCTCACCTTGAGAACAGGAACATTCTCAGAAACCTGTCATGTTACAATAAAAACTGCTTACGCCCGAGTTGGGCAATGTATCAGATATTTACACCTGATTTAGAAGGTGATATAAAATTAAGCAACACTGACGATTTCATGCTGCTTCTTATTTGACCATTAACTTTCCCAAAGCCTGCTAGATTCGATATCTGTGCTTCTCTTCACCTTTATTTGTATAGTGCTTTATACACTAGAGATTGTTTCAAAGCAGTGTTTACAGTAAACAGGGAAGCAATGATGCAAACTTTATCAAATATGTGACAAATCAAAATTCTGCTGTCAAGCAGCTCTAAAATGACAATAGGTTGAAACATGAAGATCATTTAACAAACCGCTGGCTTATTAATGGCCATGAATGTGCAACAAGTATGATAACATTAAGAGAGTGAGATGTTCCAAAGGTTTGCATGATGCAATTTTCAGATATTTCTTATTATATATAATAATATCATGTAGTATTTTTATTACAGTGTTTTATTAATGATTAAAAGTATTTTAACAAAAATATTTTTAATTCATAAAAATAAATACTTTATTTTAAAATACATTTTTTTGTTTTAAAATATTTTTTATTTAAAAATGTCTAATTAATTTTGCCATTGCGCAAAATTGTTTGCATAAGTGCCATTATTCATGTTAAAATGTTTAAGTAACATTTTAGTATAGAAAATGTTTCAGTAATAATTTGGTTGCAAAATACCACAACTATTCACAAATGTCGCCATATAAAAAGTACAGATAAAAATATATATAGGTAAATGTTGTTTATTACTAGTTTATTAAATTGGTGCATTTAACAGTAACTAAGAATTCTGTAACTAGGTTTTCTGTAACTGTGTTTAAACAGCATTTATTCATCTAGGTCAAGGGTTCCTAAACTTTTTTTTGTCAGTGGAAACCCTCAGAAGCAAAATATTTACTTAAAGTACGCCCTGTAATTAAGTTAATCCCAGGCACATACTGAGATTTGAACGGTGATATTACTTTTAATTCTTATCAAAAGTCTTGATACTGCTGTGATGAGACATCCAAACACAAAGTACAAAGACTCTACAGCTAATGGAAAGGATATTCATACTTCAGTCTTCACAAATATGTTGGAAATTATGCGAATGTGAATGTAAATCAAGTGAACCTAACAAGCATGTTATATAATGAATGCAGTCACAGATATTTAGCAGAATATTGGTTACCAAACTGTAGGCATTGGCTTCCATAGTATCCATATAACCAACAATTTAGTTACCAACATTCTTCAAAATATCTTCTTTTGTGTTCAACAGAAGACAGAAACTCATATGGGTTTGGATCAACTTGAGGACGAATAAATGATAGAACTTTCATTTTTGGGTGAACTGTCCCTTTAATGCATTTGCTTGAAGTAAACTTTAATGAAAATTTGTCTTCAACATTTTACCTAACCACTTTCAAAAATCAATAAGGCACTAAAGACCTAACTATATTAGTGAACACTGTCACTCAGCTGCACACTGTGGCTTTAACTGACTACATTCATCATACAACACTGCCTCTCGTTCCTTCTTACTGAAATAAATAATACACTTTATTTTGATTTTTTTAATCTAAAATCTTTATGGTGAAATAAAAGTTCATGTTCATGTTATCTGTCAAATACCCAACCAACCTCTGTAATTATTTTTGCCAAAAAACGACAGATTTTTCATTTTTTGGGTGAAGCATACCTTTAAGGACCAGTATATTTCTTTATTTTAATTTTGGGATGTAATATGACCTAGACATGTTTTGGAAGATTCAATTGAATAAGTTTTCATGTCAATAAAAAAAAAACACTATATAACTGAATGTGAAACGGATTACTCTTAATTCACCTGGTACATCTAAACTGCACATCAGTTTAAACCGCTGCAAAAAGGGGCACAACACATTTCAATACTTCCTCCTTTTCAGAACTGATCTATTTTTTAAATGTGGTGACAGCTCTCATTTCCTTCCTATGTTTGAGAGCCAGCTAACTGTAGAGAGGAACCACAAATGATAACAAGTTCAGAATTGCACCTAGGTATGTGTTGTGCAATGTAGGAACATGTTTCTTAAATTCGCAGGGCATGCACTGACATTCAATGCTTGGAGACGAAACAATGTATTGCTTCAAAAACTAGTTTATCCAAAGCAACTTACTACTCACTAAATACAGATGCTGCTCAATGAAGTAATCTGAAGTTGAATGCTTTGTTCAAGGGATTTTGAAAGTACACAGCCTTTCAGTTATCAGTTGTCAGAATCACATCTGCACAATATTTTTTTTTAGGATTTTATCAGAAATATACTTACTTGCACCATTGTGACCAAATGACATGGATTGAGGAGGTAGATGACAGTCTTTGTGGCAAACTTAAACCCAACCTCAACTCCAAAAGTCATGCACAGAGCCACAAGCAACAGGTTCTTGCCCCAGGTGTCTTCTTTACTCCTCCTGCCATCTTTCCCCACATCTCGAACCTCTTTAGGGACATTTAACTTTTTGATGGCCACCACCACTTCCAGGATAGAAATGAACACAATGATCAGAGTCTCAAATATTCTCTGTCGGGGAGAGAGGAAGGCTGCACACTCAGGGCCTCCATTGCCCTCAAACATGGGGTCCACCCCTCCATACATCCAGTCCAGCAGACTGTAGATATTATACCGAGACATGTTCCTCTGCTCGTATTGGAAAAGGTACGAACAAGACGGAATAAAAGACAGGACACCGACCTCCTGGCGAAACATTAACGTCAAATCGGTCTTCGGTGAACGAATGATGAAATGACCGAAGAGGTGGGCAGCCTCAGCTGTTTAATCAGATCCGCATCTTTTATGTGAAAGACACCTGTGGGAGAGATCTAGAGGCTATATGATGCAATGTATTATTCACAGATGGTCAAGTTGTATCTATCCTAGAAGGAAGACGCATTTCCAAACGTGACGTCTTGACTGGAAACCGGTTCTCAGCTAAGACAAGGGTCCAGAATATTCCTTGCCAGAGCGGATCATTACATAAAAGCTTCAAAGAGACCCTTGATACGCGCCGAGAGGCCTTACATTTATAAACACAACTAAAAAACACGACTACGACCGATACGTGAGAGATGTAGCTGGCTGTTGCAATATATCATCCGAAAAGTGCGATAAAAGCAGACGCAGAAGGTGAGATGTGTCCGGGTCCATGTGGCGTATTAAAGACCTCCTCACCATAGAAACGCCGCCCTGTTCACGCGAGCCCCTAAATCCACCCACACCGCAACACGCCTGCGCGCTTAGTTTCTCGCGAAAACCATCAGCAGCATATCGTTATGCCTGTTCACTTCCGGAAAAGGACCAGAGCGCGGGGCCCCACCTTCTTTGCGCAAGTATGTACTTGTTAACTCCCTCACTGCCGGTGTAGCTGTACATGTGATGGTTAAATTTTCGTAAATGATACCGCACAAATAAAAAAAGTGGAAGGTAAACTACCTGACAAGAGAGTAGTAAAAAGAAATAAAGTATTTAGTCCAGAAAAAAAAAACTGCCCAGTCTAGAAAAGAGATTTATACGAGTAAAACCTTACTTATAATAGGCTAATAAATTAGCCTATATCAAGGAAAGCTGAAGGAGCCTAACGAAATACAGACACGTTTTCTCTCCACTTGATGGAATATTTTTTATCCTTCTTGCAGGGATAGTTCATCCAGAATATGAATATATAATATAATATAATCAATTATTATTTTATTATGTAATAATCTTATATTACTAGACCTCAATTCGCCTTTGAAACCATTTGTCATTGTTTACTTTTCTCCCACCTCTCAGATGTAGGTGTTACAGGTGTTGCTCTTTCTTGCTTTTCCACCGGTCTCTCTGATAGACAGTTCTACATCTCAATGCATACTTTTCAGTTGCCTACTGTCTCTCTGAAGCAAGGTGTTCCTCAAGGATCTGTTCTTGGACCGTTACAGTTTTTATCTATACACAACCCCTAGATCAGTTTATACATCAACCTGTTTCAACTACCACTGTTATGCAGATAACATTCAAATTTGCACTGCCTGTAAACCTGTCATCTTTCACTCACCCTCATGTTTTTAGAAACCCCGATGACTTACTTTCATTTGTAAATGAATGAATGAATGATGCATTTATATAGCGCTTTATTGTGTATTGATGTACACCCAAAGCGCTTTACAATCGTATGGGGGGTCAACCACCACCAGTGTGCAGCATCTACTTGGATGATGCGACGGCAGCCACAGGACAACGGCGCCAGTGCACTCACCACACACCAGCTACAGGTGGAGAGGAGAGAGAGTCATAGAGCCAAACAAGTGGATGGGGATTATTAGGAGGCCATGATTGACAAGGACCAGTGGTGGCAATTTGGTCATGACACTGGGGATACACCCCTACTCTTTACGAGGAGTGCCATGGAATTTTTAATGACCACAGAGAGTCAGGACCTCAGTTTAACGTCTCATCCGAAGGACGGTGCTTTTTACAGTATAGTGTCACCGTCACTATACTGTGCATTAGGACCCACACAGACCACAGGGTGAGCACCCCCTGCTGGCCTCACTAACACCTCTTCCAGCAGCAACCTAGTTTTCCCAAGAGGTCCAGTAGCCCCTCACTGCTGAACACAAGATCCAGGGGGCGTGGTTGGATCCACATCTAGGGGGTGGAGATTGGTAAGTTAAGGGGTGGAGATGGGTGGGTTTAGGGATCAGGGGGTGGAGACGGGTAGGTTTAGGTATATGTAAGGTGGGAGGACCCTGGATCTTGTGTTCTGCAGTGAGGACCATCTCAAGAGGTCTCCCATCCAGGTACTGACCAGGCTCAACCCTGCTTTAGCTTTAGTGGGCAACCAGTCTTGGGCTGCAGGGTGATATGACTGTGGTACAACACACCACATGGCTGTGGTTAAGCACAACATAATATATTTTACATCTAAAATGAAAATGAACATCAAATTCAAATTGACTAGAATGGAACTAGAACTGGAACTAGGCTGGAATTCAAAAGACATTTTTAATTCCATTCTGAAATATGTGCAACTCTTAAATTAAAACAATAAATGAAAATAAAATGAAAAAAGACCTAAAGAAAAACAAACAGTTATAGAAAGTTGTACACGTACGTGTTAACATTCTGGCTAAAAACATCTTAAACTAGCCTAAAATATAGTAGTCAACATTTGAAGTGGATCAAAAATGTTCATCAAAGTTATCCTAAGACAAGAACACATTTTGGTTTTAGGTTTTAGGACAACTTTGATGAAAGGTTTTTATCCACTTCAAATGTTGACTACTGTAGATTTATGGTCCTAGAAGATGGTCTCCCAGCCTTGTCATGCCAGCCTCGTTATAGAAGGGATTTGACCAGACTGTGACATCCTTTCTAAACTAGCTAGAAACCTGTTTAAACCAGCTAGGACCTTGCTTAAGACTGAGATGATTTAATCTTATTCGCTTCTCATTCTTCGTCACAATTGATGATAAGCTTTGGTTTTTAACATAATGAATCATGAATTAAACACTTATTCACTTCATATTTATCATCATTATTGATGACAAGCTTTGGTATTTAACATACTGAATCATGAATTAAAACACGCAGCACACATTGGTTCCTTAAGTAGCTATCTGCATAAACGCTGACTGTTATTAGAGAAGACCATTCCTTTACGTTAGACGTGTTTGGGCGTTTTACAAGTACATTCCTAATAGATTCATGATACATTGATTCAAAACGACCCCTTGTGGTAAATGTAGTAACGACACTTCAGTCCAATATTTTGTCTAATGTTTTTTTTCATTGTAATTTTATTGTTGATAAAATGGGGTTTTCAAGGATTGATATTCTTATATTACTAGACCAACTGTATTCTGTTTTCTAATATTACTAGACCTCAGTTCGTCTTTGAAACCATTTGTCTTATTTACTTCTCTCTCGCCTCTCGGATGTAGATGTCACAGGTGTTGCTCTTTCTTGGTTTTCCACCTGTCTCTCTGATAGACAGTTCTACATCTCAGTGCATACTTTTCAGTTGCCTACTGTCTCTCTGAAGCAAGGAGTTCCTCAAGGATCTGTTCTCAGGCCACTAATATTTGTATCTATATACTACCCCATTGACGCTGTTCAACTACCACTGTTATGCAGATAACATTCAAATTTGCACTCCCTGTAAATCTGCCCTATCCACTCAAACTGATTCAGTTTCTGCTTGCATAAATGAAATAAAAATATATCTTTTTAATGAAGGCAGCATAGATGTATTCTATGATGCCTATGATTTCCCACAATCTTGTGCATTCCCACAATTCTGTGACAGTTGAGCTAAAAATAAAAAAGGCATTTTAAAGTTGGGGTTGGTGGTCAGTTTGTGTGTAAATGTTGGTTTTTGACAAATTTTCCCCCCAAATTTTTCAATTTGTTTTTCACTTTAAGCAGTAATTTCTACCAGCAAATTAGTATTGAAGTAATTAAATATTCATTTAGTTATCACCAAAGCTCTCTCTAATTTATTGTAGATATTTAATGTGTTTGTAATAAATGTCAAACCAGAATGTAACATATTTATTTATTTACTTACTTCAATTTGGTGCAATTTTAACATGAAAGCTGTAGCTATATTTTCAAAGCTCTTTGTAACAAAAAGCCCAAACTGATCACATCTCTTATGCTTTCATTAAAGTTATGTATATTTCAATCCACATAATCCTTAGTTTAATTTCAAAACAAACAAACAAAAAAATCGTTGTAATATGTAGGCTAATGAGAACAGTTCAGTACTTTTAACAATCCATTAATTAAACAGCAAACAAGCAAGCCAGTACAGTGTAAACTGTGGGAGTTCAGTTTCTTCAACAGTAAATATGACCAGCATTGAGTTTACTGGCATTGGCTCCTCTTGGGTGGGGAGAATACTGTGTTATTGTTTTTTTTTCTTTCTTTCTTCTTGTAGATTCATTGAAACCACAAATCTGCCCCTACTTTTGAGCTGGGAAAGTCTGGGGGGAGAGAGTTGCCCACTGCACTGCTGAGCCTTCTTGATTTTGTTGGTTTTAGCCTATACTGTCAATGACTACCACTGATGCATATATGCTAAAGAAAAGACATATATGCTAAATCTAAAAAGTCTGTCAAGAGTCTTGACCAGATTTGACCAGATAAACATTTTATTATTAAATCTGTTTCCGAATCACTTGATGCCTTTCAGTTTTACTACAGTCAGTCATTCTTCTCTAATGACAAAAAAATAAAATGTAAGTTAAAACAACATTTTCTGAGACTTCTTTTATGAAACAGCTTATATTTGTATACACTGTCATTTCCAAATAATGTTTAAACACACTGAAGATTAGACAGGCTGTCAATTCATAGGGATCAGCTGTTTACTCACAAAAGTCAGTATACCGAAGTATTTTTCTTGGCTTCTTTTTTCTTCCCAGAATAGTGGGAGGAAAACAGTATGTGAGAAGAGCAGTATGTCAGAATTCACAAATATACCCGTAATTACTACTTTTTAGATTTAGATTGACTCTCTCTACTTTATTACCGCGTGAGGTCACAATAGAGGATAATGAGCACATGAAGAATGTAGTATGTCTGGATTATATTACATACATTCATACTATATAGAACATATTTTTTAATGGTTGTGAAATTTAGTTTAAAAATAAAAAATATATATATTTTAAAATGTATTTATTAAATACTTAATTTTAAATGTAGAAATAAGTTCCTAATTAGAGAATGCATGTGCAATTTGACGTCTGTATAAATGGATACATTTTTTATTTTTGTTTGCATACATTTGCATATACTTTTTTGTGATGCAGTATTGCACTTAGTATTACAATTAGTATTACACTATAGAAATCCAATCTGTAAATCTGCTTTGAAACTATTTGTATTGTGAAATACGTTATCTAAATAACCCTGACTTGAAATCTGTCCAGGCAACATAAAAGACAATACGCAAATAAACAAAAAAAGGCCCCGCCTGCAAGTTAGGATGACGGGTGGGGATGAACATTGCGTTGATTTCCTGTACGCCATACTCACAAACTTTGCTCTGACTTCCTGTATGCCACCCTCCCTCTTTTAGATAGCAAGGAACTTTATGATTCACCAAAATGTTTATGCAAATAGAAGCCTTTTTGGGGACAGTTAAGGTTAATTTTTTTTGGCAGAATGATGACATCATTGCAGAACCCACAGAAGGTCAAATAAGTACAGAATGATGAGATACAGGATGATGTAATGGTCTCACACACGACATATACATTTGACAGCAGATATAATTGTTTCTCAGGCTTTTCTTTACCTTCGGTATGAGACAATATCGAAAGTGCTTTTCATCATCAAACGCATTATATAACAAAATTGTTTTAATTATGGGTTCTTTCTTTGTTCTGTTGTCTCAATGAACAGTTAGAAGAAAATAAAAAATAAGTAAAAAAAACTATGAAATAGTAATTAATTTCATACCATGAATTATATATTTATTTGTATTTATTTCATGTGATACAATTCTTGTCTTCATTTGATAACATTATCATATAAAAATAGTTTATTGTATTTAAAAAGATAATGTCTTTCATTTCAATTAGTTTGTTTATTCATAATTATTTTTGTACATGTATTTTTTATTTATTTAATGACATGCAATTCTTGTCTTCTTTTGATAAAATGATCATATGAAAATAGTTTATTGTATTTAAAAAGAGAATCTTTCATTTCAATTGGTTTGTTTATTCATAATTAGCCTATTTTTGTACATTTATTTTTTGTTTATTTAATATGATACAATTCTTGTCCGCTTTTGACAAAATGATCATGTATGAAAATAGTTTATTGTATTTAAAAAGAGAATGTCTTTCAATTTAACTCCTTTATTTATGCATAGAATTATTTTTGTACATACATTTTTTGTTTATTTAATATGATACAATTCTTGTCTTCTTTCGATAAAACAGTTACATGAAAAGAGTTTATTGTATTTAAAATGAGAATGTCTTTCATTTCAGTTAGTTTGTTTCATAATTATTTTTGTACATTTATTTTTTAGTTATTTAATGCTACAATTCGTGTCTTCTTTCAATAAAATTATCATATGAAAATAGTTGATTTAAAAACAGAATGTCTTTCAGTCTGGTTATGATCATTTACCGAAAGAAGACAAGAATTGTATCATATTACATAAAAAATAAATGAACAAAAATAATTATGACATTCCCTTTTTAATGAACTATTTTCATATGACAATTTACCGAAAGAAGACAAGAATTGTATCATATTAAATCAAAAAATAATTGAACAAAAATAATTATGAATATGAAAATAGTTCATTTAAAAGGGAATGTCTTTCATTTTAATGAGTTTGTTTCTTCATCCAAATAAATAAATACGTACATATAAAAACAAAACAAATACTCTTCACTCATCGACCTCCAGATGTAATAAATTAGGATTTGGAGTTTTTAGAATAGCAATATTTTAAGAATAGCAATATAATAAACCTTGCAAGAGGTATCTCAGCATGGACCCTGGGTCCATTCATCTTAGACGTTTGCAAGAGTCCCTGTCCAAGGTATTGCCTGTGATGCTTATTGAAAGTGTTGCTATCAAAAGGGACTGTCCCTTGTAAGGTGACTAACACACACACAATTCCCAGCCAGGTGAAGGGAGAGGCCCAGGGGAAATTTAGAGAGGGCCGATGTACTCTGGCCACGCTCTCATGAGACCAACAGACAAGCACAAAACTCTGCCATGTGCAGACACAGCACGCTGTCAAGCTCTTCTGCAACCAAGGAAGTCGCTTTTTCCGTATTCTTAGAATTCGGGGTAGACTACAGCAGAGGAAGGATGTGGAGCAATAGACCGTTTGCATGAGACGTCAAGTGAGGAGTTCAGTGGAAATCGGTACGGTGGTAAAAAGGTAGGCTTCTGAGCCAACAAATGTCTTTGTTACAAGCAGTCAGAGCTCAGAGATGTGCAGCGCTGCAGGAACAAGACGTCGCAACACTGGATGGCTCACTGAGATGAAGTAAGTCATTTCTAGATGGACTTAAAAGACCTGATCTACTATCCTCAGAAAATGAACTACTAAATACAAATTTAGGGGCTCGTCATCAAATTGCTGTTTTCCCTTTTTGAGAGCGCTATTGATTACAGCTGCACAAACTACCTGATCTTTGTTAGCTTCCTACAGAACCACTGCTAGTTTATGCACAAAGAAAAGAGTTTTCCTGAACAAGCATCATATAAGCAATGTTTCCTCTGCATTAACTCTCCATGTCACAAATATTGTGGCAGACACTTTTTAAGCATGGATGCTTTTGGGAAACAACCTAATATGCATGCATAATAAGGACATGGTATTTATTCCCCCTAACAGACACCATCAGTTTCACTTTTTCTGAACAGCTCTTTCAAAGAGAGAGAGAGAAACAGAGAACAGCCACAGAAGAATATGTGAGGCTTGAATAGCTGTAAAGGTGGATTAGTATTAGCGGGCCTGTGAATTATTTACTAATACATTCGTTGCATGATTAAAGGATGTTTTGTGGACTACACGAATATGTGCTGGATATGATCAAGGATCACACTGATGTTATTTGCTTACTCAGTACTCAGTGTAGAGTCTGTCTGATATCAAAATACAGCTACATCTGATTACTGGGTCAGTGAAGATTTCACACGCTTCTCTCCAAAGTTCTTCAAGAAAACTCGTAACTATATTATGAATTTCTATTTCTTTCTTTCTTTTTATTTCAACATGAATAAAGTGACCAGGGCTGCTTTTGTAAAGTTATTATGCTTTATATTCAGTGATGTAGTACGCAGTTCATGTAACAAAATAAAAGTTTGTCATTTCTATAGACTCAAATGTTGATTCTAAATTTCACACTCACAATTTCAAGGAACCCTTTTCATGTTTTAGAAGCATACTCATTTCTCTTTTGCAAGCTACATTTAATAAAAAAGTCAACTTAGTTAAATCAAACGTGCAAATGAAGAAATCATTTTATTGAGAATACAAGAATATTGTTTTGTTAAAGTAATAGTTGATGGAAGATATCGTAATTGAAAAAAAAAAAAAAATTAATAACAGCAAGTGTTTCATCCCCTCATCGTGTGACTGATATGGCCTCTCTGAAAAAAAAAAAAAAACTGATCATAAAAGGGTCAAAGATGAAGCGCCCCATTTTTTCTATACACAGAAAGCATATTAAATGCAAGTACCGTGTCTACTTTAAAGTTTCAAGTGATTTGTGTGAAAATAAAATGTCAAAATATGGGTGAAATAGCTAATCGTCATTCAGTGTAACTGATATATTTGTGTAAAAATGAAACAACATACTCATTCTGACCTGTACCTATTAAAATATATACGAAAAAAGTGATCATACTAAATTTTATTATATTTTAAATGATTAAAAACCACTTGCTTACTGGTAAAACCTAGACAGTTGTAAAGATTGACAAAGATTTAAAATGACAATGAATTCGTTTGTAGGGGCTGCGCTGTGATCCAGAGACTTTTAATGTCTTCTAATGAGTTTTTGCCATAGTCTGCAAATCATGGTAAAAATGTGTGATAGTCATTATGTTAGCACAGGAAAAATAAAATGAAACAGGACACATTCTCATTTATGGGGATTTTTAAAAAATATATATTTTTAAAGCTTTTATTGCTTCGATGCTTGAAAACTCCTTTTGGTGTTTGACTTTGTGATTAAATCGTTGAACCCCAAAAATATGGTTACATTATTATAGACATGGTGAATGTATCTGTTTTTTATTTGTTGAACATCAATTAAATTGTTACCCTTAAATTGGTTTAGACGTTTTTTTTTGCTAGTTCGGGGAACAGACACAGTCTCTATATAGTATGATAGATAGAGGCTGAATGAATGAATGAATGAATGAATGTGTGTATTTAAATCTGGGTATCTAAAATATAAACATCTGGGCATCTAAATTACATGTTTAACCAAAAGCGGCCCACTTTACCTAAATGCATTGATGTAGTTTATGAGCAGCAGTTAGAGAATTGCTTTAGGGAGTATTTATCATCTTCATTATCACCTGGCTATGTAAATAAATAAATACAATTTTCCCCGCATGAAAAATTTAGTTTGGCAAATATAATACAGGGTTACACTTTATTTTAAGGTGTCCTTGTTACAGTGTAATTATACATTTTAAGTAATATATGGTTAGGATTAGGTTTAGGGTTACTTGCATAATTATGCATAATTTATTGTTATTATAATTGCAAGTACATGTAACATGTGACACAAGGACACCTTAAAATAA
The DNA here is from genome assembly GCF_001515605.1 of Sinocyclocheilus anshuiensis. Classification (NCBI taxonomy): domain Eukaryota; kingdom Metazoa; phylum Chordata; class Actinopteri; order Cypriniformes; family Cyprinidae; genus Sinocyclocheilus; species Sinocyclocheilus anshuiensis. The sequence goes on from NW_015551045.1 coordinate 3,171,817, forward strand.
AGTGCTGCCTAATAAAATGAATGTTCAACTTGTTAGATTAAATCAGTTTGGCCTAAACCAACTAAATCGTGTTGACCCAACTAAACAGATTTATTTTGAATGAACTAAATTAAACTGTGTGTAAAAACTTTCTTCAATTAAATGAAGTAAGGGTAATGAATTCATTTTTTTTTCTGTGCTAGTCACTCTTTCAGAACCATATCTCATGCATTCATTGCAGTTAGAGATATATTCAGTCCATATTATAATTGTTTCAAAGCACAAGATCTTTGTAATATGTAGAACAGTTGGTTTAATCACCATGCAAAACAAAACAGTGTGATATTCTTTTTACACTCTAAAAAATGCTGGGTTAAATATGGACAAACCCAGCGATTGGGTTGTTTTCAACCAACAGTTGGGTTAAATGTTTAACCCAACCTTCTGGGCAGTAACCCAATTGCTGGGTTGTATTTAACCCAGAATTTTATAGCGTGTCATTTATGCAAGATACATGTTTCAAATCAGTCATGTTGCACACCATGCAGTTCTATGGGATCTACAATTAGGTCCATATATATTTGGACAAAGGCACAATTTTTGTTATTTTAGCTGTTGACTAAAACATATTCAAGTTACAGTTATATAATGAATATGGACTGAAAGTGCACACTCTGAGCTTTAATTTGAGGGTGTTCTCATCACAACTGGAGGAAAGGTTAAGGAGTTACAGCTCTTTAATATGTACCTCCCCCCTTTTTCAAAGGACCATAAGTAATTGGACAGTTGACTCAAAAGCCATTTCATGGACAGATGCGGACCATTCCCTTCACAACATCCAGCCAAGAGAAGAACACTCTTCAGGAGGTAGACGTGTCACTGTCAAAGTTTACAATCAAGAGAAGACTTCACCAGAGCAAATACAGAGGCTTCACCACAAGGTGCAAACAAGGCCAGACTAGACTTTGCCAAAAAACATCTAAAAAAGCCAGACCACTTCTGGAAAAGCATTCTTTGGACGGCTAAAATTAAGATCAACCTGTACACTCTAAAAAATGCTGGGTTAAATACAACCCAGTGCTGGGGAAAATAGGGACAAACCCAGCAATTGGGTTGTTTTGACCCAGCGGTTGGGTTACTACCCAGAAGGTTGGGTTAAACATTTAACCCAACTGTTGGTTGAAAACAACCCAATCGCTGGGTTTGTCCATATTTAACCCAGCATTTTTTAGAGTGTAAAAAGAATCTGGGTCAAAACAGCCCAATTGCTGGGTTTGTCCCTATTTTACCCAGCACTGGGTTGTATTTAACCCAGCATTTTTTAGAGTGTACCAGAATGACGGGAAGAAAAAAGTATGGAGAAGGCTTGGAACAGCTCATGATCCAAAGCATACAACATCATCTGTGAAACATGGTGGAGCGGTGTGATGGTGTGAGCATGCACTGGTGGTCACATGTCACTGGTGTTTAGTGATGACGTGACAGAAGACAGAAGCAGTCGGATGAATTCTGAAGTGTATAGAGATATACTCTCTGCCCAGATTCAGTCAAATGCAGCAAAGTTGATTGGACGGCGCTTCATAGTATAAATGGACGATGACCCAAACCATGCAGCAAAAGCAACCCAGGAGTTTCTGTAGGTAAAAAAGTGGATTATTCTGCAATGGCCGAGTCAATCTCCTGATTTAAACCCAACTGAGCATGCACTTTACTCGCTGAAGACAAAACTAAAGGCAGAAAGACCCAAACACAAACACACAACAACTGAAGTCAGCTGCAGTAAAGGCATGGCAAAGCATCACAAAGGAGGAAACCCAGTCTCTGCTGATGTCCAAGAGGTCCAGACTTAAGGCAGTCATTGCCTGCAAAGGATTCTTAACAAAATATTAAAAATGAACATTTTATTTATGATTATATTTATTTGAAACCCTGAAAATGGGGGGACTGTGTATAAAAACGGTTGTAATTCCTAAGCATTTTATGTTATATTTTTGTTAAACCCCTTGAATTAAAGCTGAATAAAGTCTGCACTTCAATTTCATCTTGATTGTTTTATTTTAATTCTATTCTGGTGGCATACAGAGCCATAATTATAAAAATTGTGCCAGTGTCCAAATATATATGGACCTAAATGTATATCTAGAAATGTACAGATTTACCAAATAATTGATTAAACTTTCATAGACAAGCATTAAACTGAATGAGAAGAGAGCTAAATTAAAAGTTTGATAGCAATGGCATTTACATTTACAAAGGCAGTTACTGCGAATGAAAAGTTTGCATAGATGATTTGTGTCATTGAGATTAGTACTAAGAGTTTTGAAAACGTACAACTTGCCTGTGAAAACTGCACCAATAAAAAATAGATAAATAAATAAAAAATAAATAACAGAGACAATACATCTGGTCCTATAGTGAATCCTCATATTTTTGCACAGCATAGCAGTTTCTACCAACAAATCATTGCAAATAAGAAATGTTATGCATTTATAACATGACAATTTGCCCACATGACAGTTATGAAAAAGGATATTTAGTTTGGAAAGTTGAATGTTTTTTTTTATTAGCCTATTTTTGGCAACATTTGTGCGTTGACTCAAAACCTTAGAAAAACGTGATCCTGCTATTCCAATTAGATAAAACAAATAAATCAATGAATGAAATAATATATAGCCTAACTTTCTGACATTTCAAGACCATAGAAAAGTAGTGCCCTAAACTGAATATTGTCTGTTGCAAAACTTTTCAATATATAGCTCACTCCAAAATAAACTTTTAACGGCGCAGACCGATCGGTGTATGACATCAAAGTACCGCGAGAGCATGCGGCTCCTTATGCCTTCGAATCACTCTCGCGGTACTTTGATGTCAAACGCCGATCGCCGCTTCAAGCCGAACACGCCTACTGTCACGTGACGCAGAGAGGATGAGCACGAAAATTATCGTCCGGATAGAAATCACGCAGGAAAATGTCCGAGAAGGGTAAGCACCATGCTTTTCACGTTCTATCACTTAATACACATTTAAATAAGACTGCATGTTACCAAATGTCTCTGTTTGACGTTACAACAAGCCTACTCGTCACGAAAGGACCTTCAGAGTTGCTGAATTACGATTACACACGTATAAACACGTCCTTCAGTAGGCTATGCAGTACAATTCACATTAAAATACATATTTTAACCGCGTATAGAAGCAGTTTAAACGATTATTTTAATTATATAGCATTTAAAACGTTGTGACACGAATATTCACACACTAGCAAAGCACAGAAAGACACATGCCAAACCAATGAATGTAATGTAATGTAGTGTAGTCATGTAAACCCACACACCCCTCGTCCTTCATATGTGATTATATAAGAGAAACCTTGGATGTGTCTACTAGAACAGCAACAATAATGTGCTCCTGAAAGCCTGTTGGAATTGTCCTGTCAAAGACAGAGACACATTTGCTTGAGTTGACACCCAAATCGCTCAGTATGCAAACAAAATCTACAAAACCATTTTTGAAGGTCCACCCTAAGAAGAAGAGTTCAGGCTTTGCATTATTAGCAGGGCATAGACACCGTGTGAGTGTGCCAAGTCATATTCATGAGTCATGCCATGTCAAACTCATCTCTCTTTACTTCAGATGCGTGTGAAAGCGATACTGTGCTCTGTCTGCTGGCTGCAGTAGTGGGCTATTTCTGTGTCTGGCTTATGTCTGGAATCCAGCAAGCTTTCGTCATTAGCCAGGGTTATCACGTAAAGATGCTGAGTGCTCACAGTGATAGTTCTCTCTGGGAGCTCCTGTATCCCCCACCTGGATGGAGTGCCAACAGTGGCATCGCATTTAATCTGCTTGTTTTTCTAACTGCTTTTCTCCTTGACCTTGTGCTGTATCCGCCAGTGTTTCTACCCACAACAGACTTAATGCTTACTTTAAACTTGCTTCTATGCCTTCAGGGGGGTATTCCAAAAAGCAGGTTATGTGACATACCCAGGTATGTTTGAGGATAAGCGAGCGGATAACCTCAGCTTTCGGTTCCAAAATCGGAGGTAACTTTCAGGGTATGGCAACTTGCTCTCCGAAGATAACCTGCTCCGGAGCAGGTTATGTTCCAGGGTTAGTTGACTTCAGCGCACGTTTGATCTACTGACGAGCCTTCAGTGGGCGTGACAGAAAGCGCACAACATTATATAATATTACAATATGTAATATAGCCTATTATATATATATATAATAATAAATTAAACATTAATTTATCATAGTGTTTTATCATTTATACAGATAACTGTTATATATACCAATAAAATAAATAACCATATTAGAATAATATATCACCTTATTTATTACTTATATCAGCGCTTCATCATTAACATATCATACAAAAAAAAAAAAAAAAATTTTATTAATTTATTTATTACATTTTATATTATCATCTCAAACATGGATCGGCATTTTCTATAATGTCTAAATTCTAAATCAAAATACATATCTGATGTGACTTAATATATAATTAGCATCAAACAAACAATATAATTCATATTCTCAAGGATTAAGGATTAAACGAAAAAAAAAAATGATTGCACAACCATCAATTAGGTGGCGATATGCACTAAGCATGTAACAAAAGAAGAAGAAAGAAACAGCATGGTATGCTTTTTCTTAGCATCCGTTTCCATAGTGATTCGTCGCTCTGTTGAGAATGTCTTGAGTCTTAACCAGGAACATACTCTGAGTTGAATGAACTTACTCCCGCACGCGTTTTTGGAACTACATACCTCGAGTAAGCAAGGTTTGGGGTTAATCAACCGAAAGTTCAGGGTTTAGCTGACGGTAAGTTAACCGTGCTTTCTGGAATACACCCCAGGTATGACTCAATGACACACATGCAATATGAAAACTTGAATTTGTTTTTAATTTCTGTTTTAAAATTGTGATATTTTTATTTAGGCATAAAGTTCTAAAATGGAGCATAATGAAGAAAAAAAGTCATTAAAATAAACTAACAAATTAAATTATTTTTATAATTTTGTAATAAAAAAGTAATAAATAAATAATAATATAATTTATAAAAATAAATAAATACAAATACAATAAATAAATAAATAATATTTATTTAAAGAACATTTGTGCTCAAAATCAAAGAGAGGCAAGAAGAAATTGAGCTTTTCTTTATTGTGGTCTCATTTGTCACCCTTTTGTAGCCTTATCTGGAATACTGAAACGTGTGGTTTGTAAGTAAGTCAGGATTAATTTAAATATATTATAAAAAAATGAATATTACTGTGTTCTGACAGACACCGAAACCTTTGATGTGATAGAACTGGCAGAGCATGTCAAGAAACAACGGTGGTGGAACAAAATGTTTGGCAAAAATAACTCTGGACCCGCTGCTGAGAAGTACTCCGTTGCAACACAGTTGGCCATTGGAGGAGTGAGCGGATGGTAGGTCATTATGAATATTGATGCATATCAAAACACTGAGTAGAGTATAAGTAAACAGCTTGCTCTTGTGTTTCTATTAGGTGTGCAGGGTACTTGTTTCAGAAAGTTGGGAAGCTGGCAGCATCGGCTGTAGGCGGCGGCTTCTTTTTGCTCCAGGTAAACTGTAAAAGCCAAGTGCTTATCATGATTGTCATGTTGAGAGTGTATATTACTTATGATTGTAAGCAATCTCCGATGCACTTTCAGATTGCTCATCACACAGGCTACATTAAAGTAGACTGGAAAAGAGTTGAGCAAGATGTGAACAAGGCAAAGAAGCAGCTGAAGCTGAATTCAAACAAGCCTCCTAAAGAAGTGAGAACTAAATTTAATGAGGTGAGAAAATACTGTTGGAATTTGTATTTGCAGTTTTTTTTCATGTGCTTCAAAACACTCATTGTAAACCACTATCACGATATATCATGGTATTGTAGTTGATATCAAATTGTGTATTCATGGTATTGAGAAAGAGAATGCAAACGAATGCAGAATATAGTATGCACTTCTTTTGTCCCCTCGACTGCCAGTCAGACTCTCAACAAGCACCACACACACACACACACACGCACACACACACGCACTGAAGAAAATGTCAGAGAGGCTGATGCGAGGCAAATTTAGATACCCCCCAAAATACACAGATATTCATTTGAACTTTGTGTCTTGATATCAGTTCTTAAATCCCAAGTCTAATTTTTTAGACTTTGCCTTTTTACCCGAGTAAAGCTTCCAGTAATCCAATCCAATAATTGTAAAAAGCATTGGTGCTTCTGATAAGAAACTCTGTTACATGTACCTCAGAAAAGTTGTCCAATGTTTATAGTTGGTTAATTAGCTAAAACACTAAAGAGGAGCTTATTTACTTAAACTGTTAATTATTTATTTACTTATGTCTTCAGTCATGATAAGTTTCTGAAGAATACTTTGTGTGCAGTTAGGCTGTACTGTGTGAATATACTGTTTATACACATGTATAATAAGTAGCAGTTAAATATAAGTATAAAATGCATATAATAAGTTTGGGGTATTATATTCATAATTGTCATTTTAGTATTACATTAATGCACCAAACAGTAGGGTTCCCTGTATAGTTTACAGCATTAGTTGATTTTTTTTTTCCACTAAGAAATGTTTATATGCAACTGAAGTATTTACAAATGAATCAAATCAAATCAGATCCATTTGTGTGATACCATACACCGTGAGCTGGTTACCCTAAAAATCTCATACTGTTAAAACCCTAAACTAAGGAAAAACATTCAGGTCATATTAAACCTTTTTTTCTTTTTGCCCCCACGACTGCATCAATGCGAATTTGGGTGAAATGTTGTTAATTGGCATGACAACAACATCAGAATGGTCCACAAATTAGTCATCTTTTTCTCTAAGCAAAATACTATTTCTTTCTTTCTTTGTTCTCTTGATTTTGGGGAGAATATGAGGTTTGACTAGATAGACCCAGACATTATTTGCCAAACATTTCATCTGATATTTGTAAAGCTGCAGTCACACTAGACTTTGTGCACATGAGAAGTCACACTTTTAAAAACACAAGTTAACATATAATACACCCAACATGTAAAAATATGCATTATATTGCGCTTTGGTCACGTCTTTACATCATATGAATTTGCTGGTCAGAGTTCATCACCATGCATTTTGATTTTGAATAGAAATATTCATATGAAGATGAAAAAAACAACACTTGGTCCAGTTTTTGATGCATTTTGGAGCACAGTGAAATTTGCACGAACTTCGCACGAGTTTCCGGTCTTCACATGTGTATGAATGGACGTCACTGGATTGAAGAGTATGTCGTTGATTTAAAGCAGGGACCGTGCCCTTGTGTTGAATTCATTGAAATGTTTTCTCTCCACGTAGGTGCAAGTGTTTGTCAAGAAGAACATTGTTCTCACTGGAGGTTTCGCTGGTGGATTTCTGCTTGGTCTGGCTTCATAGGATCTCTTATCGTCATCAAACATCAGATTACAGCTTTTGTGTGATATTGCAGCTTGTATTTAACTTAGATCAACATTAGATTGTTAGGATGTGATTGTGCATTGCTTTAGTTTGTACTTAAAGCCCCTGTTACATTTTTCTTTATTTGAACACTTTGCTGTATTATTTTGGTACAAACTATTTTTTGACACAGGACTTGATAAGTCAACTTGTTTAAACATGTAAATAGTTAAAACATTTGAAATGGGCCCTTATCTAAACATGGTGACTAAGTGCATTTAATTGTTCAAACTCGATGTTCAGACTTTTTGTAATGAATCTGGACATTACTTCAAAGACCAAGGGGTCAATAAAAGTTGTAATTTTAAATAATAATGACAGAAATCTTCAAAGTAAATAGACAATCAGGTTTTAAACAATTCTGGTTTGCCTTTTCGTCTTTGTTGTATTGATATTCACGAAACACATTTCATCTATTTTCCTAAATTACAGCTAATGCTCAGCACTTCATGATATAATATTCCACCTATATTAAAGCAGCACTATGTAACGTTAGGCGCTCTAGCGGTTAATAAACAGAACTGCACACATCCCGCGGAAGAACATTCCAACCGGAGCTACTTCTCTAAGTTTATGTCTATGGCGATTCACGCAGGTATGTGTTACTCCGCAGCGGCGACCAGCCTACAATAGTCCAAATATAAGTACTTATTATAAGTGTACCGTAGTGATTCGGAAGAAGACAAAAACGCGGTTTGGAAGATGAATTCATGATGTACTCGCTCATTATATATACATTTAGCAAATTTTGAACACAGAAAAAGTTACATAGTGCTGCTTTAAGTCCAGTTAGTATTCCAGATGTTGAATTCATAATATTCTCACTGAACTGTGTGAATAAATAGTGAGAGCCAGAGACAGTTTGATGATTTAATGAAAGTTTGATTGTAAGAATGAAGAGACAAGTGGAGGATGACTGTAATCAGTCCATACAATGATATAGTCTTTGAAGAATATGTATTCCATATGTCCATGAAAGTCTCCTCTGATCTCTTGCAGCAAATATACATGCGTTCTGCTTCGCTTTCTATTAAAGGATTGTCTTTGCGTCTGTAGATTTGTGTTCCTTGGCGAATCCAGAGCAGCAGACAGTTTTCTTCGTCACAACACTTCCTCGTGGCTTGAATCACATCCTCACAAAGGCTTTCAATGTATTTGTTGGCTGTTAAAAATACAAAAGTCATAAAATGGTCAAACTGCTTCTAGCCTGTAGTCTTCATGCAAAACAAGGTTAAACTAACATTGAGATCATAAAGCTACCTTGTAAACATCTCTGTATGGCACATGCCTGTTTTTGACAAGGATCTTTCTGTGGCATCTTATTTTAAGATACGTAGCCTACATCCAAGCTGCAGCTTCGAGGAAAAATTAATTCCAGTTAAATCTGTCACTTTTTTGCAAACACATGAACAGCGACGTCACCGGCGTGCAGCTGACTGTGCAACTCCAAATTTCTTTATTGTCAGCGAAATAAACAGCACAACATATCACAACTGCATGACGTTTCACATTCAGTACAGTGGCTCTGTGTTGCTCTCTAGTGCAGGAGATGCGCTACAGCATCATTAACACATAACAGTGTTAACAGCATTCTTTAATGAACATAAAAGTTATCGGTCATAATAATAACAACAACGATAAACTGTAAGAATAGCCTACACAAATAAAGAGGAAAAGACAAAAAGAAAGTAAATGAGGGTATACATGTACACGGGCGGATTTAGTGAATTGGGGGCCCCAGGCAAAATATAGTAATGGGGCCCTATACATCTGCACACATTTTCCTAGATCAGCCTTGAGGTTCCTTTTCTGTTGTGATGCTTGCTGCTGCACAATGGTGCCCCATAATTGTGTCCCAATGTTTCTACATTTTTCATGTACATGTTATAATGGCTTTCTTTCATGTTGTAGACCACAAAATAGCAACTGATTTACAGTTGAGATACAGGTTTTCACAAAAACAAAATAAATTATAAAATGATAAACCTCACAACTGAGCGTTTAAACCAGGGGTGAGTCAGACGTATAAATTATTATATTAATTTAAAACGGGGTTATGTGGGTGGATTTTCGCATTGAACAAAAACTACAGACTGGATTATTGAAAATGAACATTCATTCTCTGCCAGTAGGAGGCGCTTTTGGAACGTCAGAAATATAGAATGAGAAAAGTGTGAAAAAATATAGCCTATATTGACAAGGAAAATCCACTGATGAGTTACCAGCGTAAGCCTGTGTGCAAAGGCTGTCTAATTCTAAACTTTAAAATACATTTATTTTTAGTTAGTAAAAAAATAATGAAAAGGCAATTATACATTTACACACCTAAGGATTATATCAACCAAAAAAGTAATTGCGTATGTGTCCTCTACATGGTTCCTTCTCATAAATGAGTAAGCGGCAATTAAAACAATTATAAACATATAATACACACTGTTTCTCAATATTTAATTACAGCTTCAGATGCATAATATTTTCATCTCCTTCAAGCAGGATGCACAAAAAGCATGTTCAACTCAGACGGTTGTCGTGGTAATAAACACCGTAAACAGCAACCGTTCACGTGTCAGCGCTTAATGCACATCCAGGATGATCGCCTATTGAGAGAGAGAAAAAAGCAAACAAACAAACAAATAAAACAACTTCTGTACCAGTGTTGCCTACATAAGATTCAGGAAGATGAAGGAAGATGAGTTTTATGTAATATTTATACGTTACGTTAAGTGTAGCCTGTAATTTTAAAGTATTTCACTCCAAATCAATTCCTAATTTACAGTGTTTTTTTCAATTGCTAACAAGCATTTACTAATACTCAAAGTACTTTTTCTAAACTCTTAACACAGCAACACACCTACATCACACAATTAGCCAAATAGTTAATTTTCTGGCCAAAACCGCATTTAGTTAAATAAATACAAAATCTGAATACCTTTTTCTGCATATACATATACACAGCAAACCCCATTCAAAATCTAGTAATTCGGTCAAAACATTACCACTAGTTTCTATCCAACAGAAACATATAGTCAATCATAGCTCAGTCAAAATACTAACAGCTGATGGCTTTACAAAAACTGCATTACTTGTCATGTTTCAGTTCTACCTGCATATAATAGACAATATAAAAATCTTTTGTGTGTGCGGGTTTTTTGTTGTTGTAATTTAGCCCTCAGTTTACCTTCAGCTGAAACCCATTTTACATTTTTAAGTGTTGATTGTGTTCATTCTTAGCCACATACTATCTAAAAGTGAATGAGTCATTACTTTATAGAATGTACAATAGAAATAAATAGGGTCCCCTATAAAGCTGATGCCAGTGATCAACAACAATTCCAACATGCATGACCTTTGGTTACTATGCAAACTTGTTTCTGTCACAGAATAAAAAAGCAAAAATGGTAATTGTGACCTTTTTATCTCACAATTCATACTTCTGTTCTTGGAATTTTGAGTTTAGTCATTTTGAGTCAGAATTGTGAGATTAAAAAGTCACAATTAGCCTTTACTCTTTATATTCCATGGCAGAAAAAAGCTTTCATAGGTTCCACATGTGTAAGGGGAAAAACATACAAACAAACAATCCTAAAAATGCACAGTCCAGCACACATTCTTCCTCCGCTCCCCTACTTCTTCTGATCCAACTATTCCTCTCCCTCTGCCAGACATTATTATTTTTTCTCTCTTTTTGATTCTTTGTGTTGTTCTGCATCCACAAAACCAATCCAAAGAGGTCATTTTTACGTTTATGTTGATGTAATGGAAAGAGCTTCAACACCTGACCATTCCTCCAACTGAGACTGGAATCAGCTTTTCTGACTATTTCAGTGATCTGTTACTTAAAAATGCTTATCAGCTGTTACAATATTTTATATAGAGTGATTTTTTCCCCCCAATACTTTTAAGCTGATGTTGTTGCAGAAATAAAAGTTTTATACTACCGTATATTTAAGGTTTGGAACATTAGGACTTAATTTCTGACATGCTGTGTTTAAGCATTTGTAAATAAGACTAAAAAGATCCATGATTTTGGTTTTGGGTAAGCTTGCATGAAAAGAAAATTGACTGCATATTGTGTGAAAACAACACGGATTTTTTAAAGGTTATGGTCACAACAGACAGATGTTGTGCTAATTGTGTTTAGAAAATGTGACGAGATTGGACAAAGGGATGTTAGCAATTAAAAAAAAAAACTGTAAATTCTCAAAATGGTTATTCCATTAGTCTTTACTAGTCTTTATCTAAAATCGCAGACTACATGAGTCAAAGGTGATCCAGTGACCTTCAGTAACAGTTGATTCTGGAAGCCTGGACAAAAATATTTCAAACCTAAGAGACTTTGGGCATGTGATGTCATTGCTGTTTTCATGTTTATTAATGTTTGTTCATATAATGCAAGGTTTCCCAAACATATTTGTCAGTCAAACCCCTTTGACATGAAATATTTATTTGAAATTCTGTAATTAAAATTTTGAAAGTCGCTTTGGATAAAAAAAGCATCTGCTAAATGACTAAATGTAAATATTTAAGGAAGTTAACAGTTTAATAATTTAACCACACATTCACACATTTACAGTTCGATGTCGAACATAGCAGCACTATGTAACTTTTTCTGTGTTCAAAATTTGCTAAATGTATATATAATGAGCGAGTACATCATGAATTCATCTTCCAAACCGCGTTTTTGTCTTCTTCCGAATCACTACGGTACACTTATAATAAGTACTTATATTTGGACTATTGTAGGCTGGTCGCCGCTGCGGAGTAACACATACCTGCGTGAATCGCCAGAGACATAAACTTAGAGAAGTAGCTCCGGTTGGAATGTTCTTCCGCGGGATGTGTGCAGTTCTGTTTATTAACCGCTAGAGCGCCAAAAGTTACATAGTGCTGCTTTAATGGCAGTGTTGCCAAGTCCGCGGTTTTCCCGCGGAATTGGGCTACTTTAACACTGTTGCCGCGGGGTTGAAGCGACCCCAATAACATGATATTTAGCCCCTAAAATGCGAATTTTACCAGGGGAACCCTGCCAAAAATCCATGTATGTTATTTCCCAGAACGCAACTTTATTGGGGGACCCCCCTCGAAACACTTTTGGGCTAGTATTGAGTAGCAAATGGGCAGGTTTTGTTGTGAAAACCTGGCAACCCTGCTTAATTGTCACATTGATATACAGATGAAGTTCAAGTGTTTAAATTTATTTGACATGTTTATGATATAATTAATTATTCGTTTTTTATTAACTCACACTGCAGTTCTTAGCCTACATTAAGCCCAGTTTTGGAAACCCTGGTTTAATGCATTTTATGATGTTTATACATAAAAATCGTTCTCTTTGCTTTTTATATCAACATGGTATGTTTAATAGTAAAACTAAAACAGTTAACTAAAACGCAATCTAAAAAGTAGTCAGAATACTTTACCTAAAACGAGTAACCTGGATTATATTACAAACTACAGTTTTCAATTACAATGATCAACTACAATTTGTACTCAACTACAATCTACCCATCTCTGTCTGTATTGTAAAAAGTTCTGTACACTGGCCTTCTTGGTATGTCAGAATGGAATAGTTATTTGAAAGACCTATCTGTAACTGGATTTGAATGTGAAGTTATTGTGATATGTTACTAGTGAATTAAGAATTGCACTTTTTACTAGCCGAAATTCAAATTTTGATATGAAGAATTTGATATCTGTGAGTGATTCCATTTTTGATATCAAGAATTTGTGTTTTTTGCTGGTGATATCAAGAATTACCATTATGTAACTAGTCAATGTTCCATTCCTGAAATCAAGAATGATCATTTTAACTGTTCAAGTCGACTTGCCATATACAACAAAACATACCACGGCCCCCCCCCGTTTCCTGTCGGAAGGAATTGAATGTAGCGCATGCGCTTTGTTGATGTGGAAGTGCTTTACAGTGATAAACAAGCGAACAAATCAGAGAAAACGCATACTGTTAGATTGCACTTCATATAATGGCAGTGAGCGCTGTACATTTAGAGTCAGACGCATTTCTAGTCTGTATGAATCACGCTCTGAGCACGGAGAAAGAGGAAGTAATGGGGCTCTGCATCGGCGAGGTTTGAATTTCTTGTGTTTGTGATGTGTGGTTTTGTATAACTGCGCGTGGACGACAACAGCTGTGCTTATGAAACTCTGTAAATGACCAACAGGTGGACACAAACCGCATCGTGCACATTCATTCTGTCATAATTCTGCGTCGATCAGACAAGAGAAAAGACAGAGTGGAGATTTCACCAGAGCAGCTGTCAGCAGCGTCCACCGAAGCGGAGATATCCTTTGACATACTCTCTCTTACAAATAATATATGCATTTTAATATATGCAAAACCTTTTTACGGTTATTTATGGGCCTGTTTTTATTATCTCGTGTTTCTTCATTCTGCAACACAAACCTTGTCGTAAAAACCTGGTTCTATAGCAGTAGCCTGCTTTTGGACAGGTACCACGGTAATACCACGGTATTTCTTAGGCTGAAGAACCATGTAACTACAGTGATCTTTCAGCACCATGGCATGCATCAAACACTCCCACTGATTTGTTTTGAAATGTATAATGTTCTGGGTAACCGTTTCAATAATAGCTTCCAATACTAAACATTGCTATAATATTTAATACTTTTTCAGCAGAAATTTAATTTTGAAACGTAGCAAGGAGATCGGTAAAATAATCCATAGAAAACATATCCGTGTAAAATTACGGTTGAACCCCTGATGTCACATGGATTATTTTACCGATGTCCTTGTTACGTTTCTGGACCTTGATCGTGGTAGTTACCTTGCTGTCTATGGGAGGGTCAGAGAGCCCTCAGAAGTCATCAAAAATATCTTAATTTGTGTTCCGAAGATGAACGAAGGTCTTACGGGTTTAGAACGACACGAGGGTGAGTAATTAATGACAGAATTTTCATTTCTGGGTGAAATACCCCTTTAACTGGGGAAGTCGTGGCCTAATGGTTAGAGAGTCGGACTTGTAACCCAAAGGTTGTGGTTTCGAGTCTCGTACCGGCAGGGATTGTAGGTGGGGGGAGTGAATTGTGTTCACGGTGTGTGTGTGTTCACTGCTGTGTGTGTGCGCGCGCTTTGGATGGGACAAATGCAGAGCACTAATTCCAAGTATGGGTCAACATACTTGGCCACATGTCCTTTCACTTTCAAATCACAGATTCTAGTTTTTATTGCATTTTACGAAATGTCCCAACTTTTCTGGAAATGGGGTTGTACAGTACGCATAAAAATCTAACATTCAAAATGTGATTTATTCTAGCAAATAAGGAAAGTTTTCGGATTTCCAAACAAACAAACAAACAAAAAAGAGCCGTGAGTAAACAGTATTCTGTCTACTATTTCTAGTTCAGTTCACCAGTCAAGAAAATTTGTAACATTATCAAATTATTCAGTAAAATCTATTCATTGGAACATTCTCAGATCGCGCTGAATAATAAAGACCATGAAGTTTTGCATAAACTTGGGTGCCGCTGTTATTAAAGCAAAAGTTCAGATTGTTTTTACACGTGATACACCTCTGTAAACGTGAATGAATAAAAAGGAGGACATACTAAATACATTCTAATACCTTCCAAAATACATGTTTCAATTAAACACTTCACTCGAAATGCTCATAATATAATAAAGATGTAACGTGAAAAAGTTTTAAATGAGAAAAATGCACTAGTTGACTAGTGGTTTCAGACATTTGGACCCCATTATGTTCATATATCAGTGGACTTCATGTACTGATTCATAAAGCTTTAATATAATGATTCTTAAAGAAATCTATCATAAAGTGTAATCCTGATGTTATTTTAGCCCATTTTCTTAATATGAGGCACAGGTTGGCTGAGATGACGGGACGTCCCATGAGGGTTGTGGGCTGGTACCACTCTCATCCACACATCACTGTGTGGCCATCACATGTTGGTTAGTTGGATTTTTTAATGAATGCATGGAATTATACATTATTATCTTCCCTTTATTTGAATAAAATTCCAATTATTCTCGCATTATACAGATGTTAGGACTCAAGCAATGTATCAGATGATGGATCAGGGTTTTGTTGGACTCATCTTCTCATGCTTTATAGAAGATAAAAACACAAAGGTATATTAAGCTCATCAACTTGAAGAGTTATTATTTTATTGTCACGTTTTTACCATGCCGTTTCTTTCTATTTCTCTTGTAGACTGGTAGAGTCCTGTACACCTGTTTCCAGTCAGTACAAGCCCAGAAAGGCTCAGAGTAAATAATCTGCTTTTTATTTGAATGAATAACTGAAAGCTTTACATTTTTAGATTTGCAACTCAGATCCATGCATCATACATAATCTAAAACATGATAGTTCCATAAACAAAAAGATACATTTATGTGTGTCCACAGCTGACTGGTAGTGTATGTTTTGTTAATCTGATCTCTCAGTATTTGATGAGAAATAGTTTTTGTGCAGTGCTTTTGCTCATAAAAATGGAAATTGCATTCCTTTCTTATGACAAGGTATGAGCGGATTGAGATCCCCATCCATGTAGTCCCACATGAAGCCATCGGGAAAGTATGTCTGGAGTCTGCCGTGGAACTACCCAGAATCCTCTGTCAAGAAGAACAGGATACATACAGAAGGATTCACAGGTATTCCTTGTGGATTATGTTTCAGATTGTTTAACTTAGTGAATGGGTTACTCAGGACCTCATGCAATATTTTTTTTTGCACCAATATTTCAGTTTAACTCATCTGGATCCAATCACAAAGATACATAATGGATCAGGTAATTATGAAATCTACTTTGTATTTCCTGAAGGAATTAGTAGTGGTTTTGGGTCAATAAAATCAGAGCTGTTTTCTCATTTGCACACAAATTAATGTGTTACAGCATCTTTTCAGTGTGAAGCAGCTGTAGATTGTTAAATAAGATCAATCAAACACATTCCGTGTGCAAACGGCATAGAAGATAAATTATTCAATTAATAATGCAAAAAGATTCGTTTTTAAATAAATGATAATTTGTCAATTAAAGGGGTCATATGATGTTGCTAAAAAGAACATTATTTTGTGTATTTGGTGTAATGAAATGTTTATGCGGGTTAAGGTTCAAAAAACACATTATTTTCCACATACTGTACATTAATGTTTCTCCTCTATGCCCCGCCTTTGTGAAACGCGTCGATTTTTACAAAGCTCATCGGTCTGAAAAAGCGAGGTGTGCTGTGATTGGCCAGCTATCCAGTGCGTTGTGATTGGCTGAATACCTCAAGCGTGTGACGAAAAAGTTACACCCCTGCCATACTGTGATGCTGTGTCAGGCCGGAGCGACGAGACAAAAACATTAAAACCCATTACAAACGAGGCATTTGTGGCATCCAGTGGGGACATAATTACTGATTATAATGACTTATACTGTTTTTTATACCGTCTACTGCGTATCGCGCCGCATAAACATAAAACCATGTCTGCATTTGTGATCGGAGAAATGACAAACAACAAGCCCCACTCTACACTGCCCAAAAAACTCGCTTTAAATATAAAAAATATAAAATATAAAATCTCTTTAAATATAAAAAACGTACTTACAGACTGTGAGTCAGAACCGCCAGACTGTCCTTGCAAAGTTGGAACTGCCCCACTTTATAGAACAGCCTTTGTGCACAGAAGCATTGTAGGCTACTGGTTCAGTCCTCGTCCTCCGTAAAATGTGCTGCACACATCTGAATATTTGGGTTAAACTGTTCTGGAACAGTGTTGTAAATACAACTTAACCACTGATTTCTAGTCGTGTCCTCTTTTGGAAGACCAAACAAAGTAGTTTCGCTTTCACAACGAAACACACAGCGTCTCCACAACATGACGGCGGCTGCGGCAACAGCGAGAATAAAAGTTTCGCTGCCTTTCTTTGCGTGAACATTTGGGCGGTATTATGCAAATCTTCCCACATAGTGAGGTAGATATGTGGGGGCGTGTTAGAACGAGCCGTTTTAGGTAGGCGTGGTTAACTCTGAACTTTTATAAAGAATATCTCTTTGGATTTGAGACTTTAGTCTTTGCAACTTTACAGATCTTCTTTATGCACCAAGAGCTTGTAACACTCCAAAGAGAAAGGAAAAATTTAAATCGCATCATATGACCCCTTTAATATATTATTTCTATGTTTTTTTCTGTATAGTGTGGGACTAACCTTGTTTATTTCACAAATGTGAAGTGTGTAACATTTAGAACCATTTTTACAGTTGTGCTTTTGTAATTTGCATGTATGTGTGCTTCTCAGTGTTCACTAAAAACCTGTGCAGTCAGATGTCGGCCATTAGCGGCCCGCTGCTGCAGTGGCTGGAAGATCGACTGGAACAGAACAAACAAAGTATCATCAAACTCCAGAAAGAGAAAGAGCAACTGACACAAGAACTGGCTTCATTATAAGGAGAATAGTTCTTCCATTTTTTTAAAATTTTAATTCTTAAGTTTTTGCACTGAAAGCACTGTTTTTTCTGCCCTACTGCCACATTTTGATCAGGAATTACTGGGAGGGCAAAGACAGGATGTCTGTAATTTAACATTTTGTCACCTCAGCACATTCTCAGTGCTTATA
>NW_015551045.1:3189947-3197396 GCF_001515605.1 Sinocyclocheilus anshuiensis
ATATTATATGTGTATGTTTGTGTATTACATGCTGGTATCTTTGTAGTAGTAGTATGTATACTCACTGAATATTCTTAAAAAGGTTGTTGGTTGTTTTTTTTCTCTTATGGATTTGATTTTGATGGTTCTGTAAACGTGACAGTGACAGACATTTTACTGATGCTGTTTTTTATAAGCTGTAAATCTCTGAATGTACATACATGCCAATGTAAAATGACGGTGTGAAATAAAAGGGAGAATCTCGAAATATTATGATTCTTTAAACAATATGATCATGAAATCTAGAGTGACACACATAAATTATTACAGAATGTTTCTTTTCTCACTTTTCTCTCCTTAACTAAATTCAGTTTGGAATCTGTTTAGAAATCAAACCTCTAACATCTTAAACGCTGTAACATGTTGCATGGGCCACACTTGCAAAAAGCTATATTCCTTTTGGTCATTTACATGCAGATTCTCCGTCTAGAATGTTTCTGTGAATGTCAAGTAGCTCCCTGGTTGAACAGTCTGGCGCTTAGACTTTAAGTAGAAAAGGTGTCATAAAGATGAGCTTTTCCAGATGAAATAGAAATGTGACCCTGGAGCACAAAAGCAGTCTTAAGTCGCTGGGGTATATTTGTAGCAATAGCCAAAAATACATCGTATGGGTCAAAATTATCGATTTTTCTTTTATGCCAAAAATCATTAGGATATTAAATAAAGATCATGTTCCATGAAGATATTTTGTAAATTTCCTACTGTAAATATATCAAAACTTAATTTTTGATTAGTAATATGCATTGCTAAGAACTTAATTTGGACAACTTTAAAGATGATTTTCTCAATATTTAGATTTTTTTGCACCCTCAGATTCCAGATTTTCAAATAGTTGTATCTCGGCCAAATATTGATTGGTCACAAATATGAATATTTTGGCGGTAGTTTGGAAGAACTGAAACTGGGTTGAGGGTTGTTTTAACTGTAGTCCTGTCCAACACTCTGTTGTGTTTAGCAGATTTTTTACAAGTTAAGCCACACTGGTGTTGACTAATCTTGCCTTACTGTATTAATGTAAAACTAATTGCATAGCATCTCTATGTGTGACGATAAAATACATCACATGGTGTTTTATTTGTTGTCACTAGGTGGCACAGGTGTCCTTGTTGAACTGCAGACAGTTTTATTGAACAGACAGACCTTAGTCTCTTTAGATGTGAAACTGGTCAAGCAGAGCAGACTGAATACGCTTACCTAGAGGTGTATAAAAATATAATTATACATAATGAATTATGATATTTAATATTTGTTGTATTTACTGTTGTATAAAAGCAGTAAGTCACTCAAGGCTGACTCAAGGCAGCAGATATGAGTGCAGTTGAGTTTCTTCATATTTATTGTTGGAAAATTAGCTGTTCTGAAGCGATCAGCGAAATGGCCCAATGCAGTCATGCTCACATACTCTTGACAATATTTTTTACAGCACTTCTGTCCTCGAGAAATGAAATCTCACGGTCTCTAGACATTGTCCAACATATGGAAGTGCAAATTCTCATATAGAGTAAATATCCTTTATTTTATCCAATATTGCTACGTACAGTGGACCGTAAAGTAATACCATTTTGTATCAAGGCGAGGTCTAACACTCCACTAAAATAGAATGGCTTGTGTGTGTGTGTGTGTGTGTAAAAGCACTTATCCTGGGATTGGAAGCAAGCAGATAATATCAAAGATGTGCTCTGAGACTGATGGAGCGAGCAAAGACTTCTCTCCCTCCTTGCGCATCAACACAGTGGTTATTACTCCTGGCAGAACACTGTCATTTATTTAGTGTGAAGACAAGTTGACTGTAAACCTGAAGCCTCTATAAATCTGAAATGGTGGCTGGGGGAAGGGGTTCTGTCTGTCTGTGTGTAGGAAGTGAGTTTATGAGTGTGTGTTTGGAGGGCATTGTGTTTGATGAGATGCCTAAGGGACCTTGGGCCCCTGGATATATTTATGGCAGAGGGGCCAATGAGGTAGTGGACAATGACGTCCCAGAGACTGACAGTGTTTAATTAACACCTCCAAAATAGGCAGGACAGAGCTCACCCGGTTTCACCAGCCCACCAAATAGGCTGGTGGTTTGGATCTTAGACATATGAGATCTGACTCGCTCCTACTTTAAAGCTGCTGTGCTTAATGTATTGTATGTTAAAATACATTTTCCTATTCTAGATCAATATGCAGAGACAACCAGAAGTAGGATGACTTTCTGAAAAGTGTAAACATTAAATGTGCTGACTGAGTGGTGCTATCAAAAGTCTGAAATGGGGAGTTTTAGGTGCTTTATCAGGCATTGCAGGCATGATGAAATGAAAACGAGACCAATCGGACCAATCACGGCAGATTAGCATCACGCAAAGGAGGGGTTTGGAAAAATGAATCGTTTAGCGAATGGTTTGGGAGTCGTTGAGCAAGTAAGGTAAAAATAAATGCATATTATAAGACAATGAAAGTGTTTTTTGACCTTGCATGCATGTCAACCTGTTGTTGGGGACTCCCAAAACCAAAATTTGAACTTTTCTGTAACAAAGTTCGAGGGAAGGAAGGAAGAAGTCGGAGTCGGCGTGACTGAGGCTCGTGGTAATTTATTCAATTGACTCAAAATAACAAAACAGGCAGGCGCTCCGGCGCTTCAAATAAACACAACTATCCAGCACTTCGGCGATTTCTCTAGACAACAGTCTTCCACCCACGAGTCCTCAGTCTGGCTCTTTCTCCCTCTCTGTTTCTCCCTGCGGCCTTTTACGGTCTCTCGAGGCCAATCACTGAAATGAGAAGCAGGTGAATGTCATTTTGCACTTGACCTACTTACTCACCGCTCGTCTCCGACTGCTCTCTCCCGCTGCAGACTCCACTAAACCACGCCCCCCTCGCCACAATTTCATTACCCATAATAGGGGCACTTTAAAGAAAGATGTGGGTCAAGACAACAGGTGGACATTTTAAGGTTCTGCACTGTTTCATGCAAAGTTTTGCAGTCAGTTGCCTCAAAGTTAGCCATAGTGATTAACCTCCTATGCTGCTGTGGTGGGGGCTGACTAATTTCAGAGCTACAAAAGTATTTTATCACTGATATGTCAAAAAGGCCAAAATGGGACTCTTAATTAGTTCACTGAAACCACTCAGAAACTGTTAGGACATATGCTTATGCTCTCCAGGAAAAGTTGGAGAGGGTTTTAAAAAGAGACCACAATCATGCACCTTAACCAGAAGTTGTTCTGAAGAAAAAGCTGGTATTGGGTTTGTTTGATAGCTGGGAAATTAAAGAGGACTGTTAAGAATGTCCTTGAAGGATGGGAAAGAAGCTGCACTCACCTGGTCAGCGTAAGGTGAAAATAATGTGCCAGCCCCAGCTGTCTTTTTACGCGTTGCATCGTGCCGCGTAAACATAAAACCATGTCTGCATTTGTGATTGGAGAAATGACAAACAACAAGCGCTACTCTACACTGCTCAAAACTCGCGTTTGAATCATCAGTGGCAAATCCTTTAAATATGAAAACGTACTTACAGTCTGTGAGTCAGAACAGCCGGCATTGTAGTCTACTCTTCCAGGATCAGGAAACAGTCCTCCATAAAATGTGCTGCACACATCTGAATATTTGGGTTGAACTGTTCTGGAACAGTGTTGTAAATACAACTTAACCACTGATTTCTAGTCGTGTCCTCTTTTGGAAGACCAAACAAAGTAGTTTAGCTTTCACAACGAAACACACAGCGTCACACATGGCGGGCTTGAGTGAGGAACGGCTGGCGGGCTAGGGTGAGCAGAGGCCGGTGGGCTAGAGTGAGGAACGGCCGGTGGGCTTGCGCCAACCACATGTGACGACCCCGGGCTGGACTCCGCTTTGTCCACGGTGAAAGTCTATCCGGCGATCCACAGCGCGAAGTTGATGTATTTCATTAGCGATCAGCACGGATCAGCTCCAGGCATGACGAAGCGGCTATCATCCTCTTTTGGAAGGCCAAACAAAGTAGCTTCGCTTTCACAATGAAACACAGTGTCTCCACGGCATGGCGGCGGCTGGGCGGCGTTATGCAAATCTTGCCACATCGTGGGGGCGTGTTAGAATGAGCCGTTTAGGTAGGCGTGGTTGACTCTTAACTTTATAAAGAATATCTCTTTGGATTTGAGACTTTAGTCTTTGCAACTTTACAGATCTTCTTTATGCACCAAGAGCTTGTTACACTTCAAAGAGAAAGGAAAAATTGAAATCGCATCATATGACCCCTTTAAAAAGCCTGCACAGGGTTATTAAAAAAATAGCAGCCCCTCAAGAGGAGCTGTTTAAAATGGTCCACCTTGATAAAGAAATGAGGGTAGAGCCAAGGTAAATGTAGCTTCCAGTCCCCACTGAATGATAGTAATGGTATATATATATAGCCTATTTGATACTCCTGTGGCCAGCCTGGCCACACAAGTCTCGCAGCCAAGGGTGCTGGTGACCAGGACTCTGACCATATTGAGTCAGCATGGTGATAGTACGTGTGTAGATATGTCAGCATTGATTCATATTCAGTCTGCCTCATCTGAGGTCTGGGGCAACCCAGTTACTAGCCAGGCATTCGATAACTGCTTGCTATTAATGCAAAAATGGATTGGAGATCCCAGTGGTTGATTGTCTGGAGACCAGTGTGGAGTGTATGGGGCAGGCCTCATGTAAATGTGTGTTTGTTTTTAAGGATTCAGAACAGCAAGGAGAGGTGGGAGTTCCTGGCATCATTGGCATGAACATATTGGGGGACCCTATGGGACTACTTATGGCACACAAAGAGGTGACCAAGCTAAACCGCATAGAGTGTCTGGAGAGGATGCCTGTGTGACTGTACTGGCAGCCACTCAGAGGGAGACAAACAATATAGCTCCAGCAGGTAGAAAAGGTTATGTCAAGGTGGCAGGGTCCAAGAAAGTTACCATTCTGCCATACACTTGGGTAATTGTACAAGGGTGTTATCCGAACTCCAGTTAAGAGTCATTGTCAAGCTTAGTGGAGTCCACAACAGGGGTAAATCTGCCAAGTGGGGTTCTGGTTGCTAATGACCCTGGCAAAAGAAGGTGCCAGTTCGGATATTAAATGTCACTAGAAAGTAAGTTAGGCTTCCATTCAGAGCTAGGCTTGATGAAGGCAAGGATCTACCTGAAAGACCCGATAATTTTTGAGGAGCAACAGGATGCTCTCTGTGTACTGGTTAAAAATGAGCAATCCAGTTCTCATGATGGATTATCTGAGCCTTTACCAATCCCAATAGAGGTTAATCTGGAACTTTTGCTGGCCAAACATGTGTTGAAATTGAGGGCACTTCTAGAGAAACAATGTGTTTTTAAGCCAGAGAGTGACTATTGGCCACACCATTGCCTTTACTCATTGCATCTCTACTAGTGATGCCCAGCCCATAAGATGACACTACAGACACATCCCACCACAAGTCTTTCAAGAAATCAACATGTACAGGACCTTGTTTCCCAGAGCATCCTTAAGTAGTGTTGCAGTCAAGCGGCAACCTCCTGCTCTCTCTCGTGAAGCCAACAAGGAAGTGACTTAAACTATCACGGACACTACGTCCGTGTTTTTATACAGTCTATGGTTGCAGTCCATGGGTTTTCCCTACAATAATTGTTGTTGAGAAGGATTTTTCTGTGATTACAGAAGGCTGAATCAGGTAACCTGTAAAAATGCGTACGCTCTCCCTCGAGTGGAGTAATCATTTGATGCCCTAAGAAATGCCATGATCAAGTAAAGACAGCAGTGACTACTCTATTTGGGTTATTTGAGTAGACCTGCAGGCCATTTGGGTTATGCAACGCCTCTGTGACATTTCAATGCCTAATGGGGGTGGTCCTTGGACATTTGACGATAGACACGCTCTCTCTTCAAGAAAAGAGTCAAGTTTCTAGGTCATGTTCTGTCCAAATTGGGTACTCAAGTAGACCAGGAAAAAGTACAGGTGTTGGAGACCTGGAGATCTCTAGCTGCTGCATTTTGGACCAGCTGGAGTTTGTTTATTAAGCGCGCAGGGCAACTACCCAATAAAGCATTACAATAATCCAGCCTTGAGGTCATGAATGCATAAATGAACTTTTCTGCATCTGACATTGACAGCATGTTGTAATTTAGAGATATTTTTAAGATGGAAAAATTTGCAAATGAAAGATTGCTATCAAAGAGCACACCCAGATTCCTAACTGACAATGAAGACAACGAAGTGCTGCCATTGCTAGAGAGTATTCTAGGTCATTGCGCATTAGGGGGCCTGTTAAAACTTAAATGGCTTGGGGAGGCAATAGAGATGCTGCCTCCCACTGTAACTTTAACCACTGGGGTCGCTGTTGGAAAGTGTTGGACAAATTTGTGATTTATACACAGTTTTAATGTTGTATTTGCAATATTTTTGTTGCTGTTTTTGTACTGAGTTATTTTCTTATTCAATTTTTTGAGCAGGCACTACCTCCCTTGCCTTCTCTTGGTACCATTGGTTTATACAAAATTTATACAAATATGTTTATAATATAAGGGATTTGCAAAGACTTATAGTAAAACTGTACATAAGTAAATACCTTTACATTTTAGATGCTGTTGATATGGCCATAATTGTACTGTATGTTTGAGAGTCTATCCAAAAATATGAAAAGTTTATGTACATAAACGGCATGTATGAGTAGTTCATATATGAGCGGCTGGCCAGGTTTACATGGTAAGGTGACTTATCTTGGTGCCAACATCATGATAGGAAAGCTCATAATAAAATCATGATGTGACAAACATAAATGTATAGTCATGATTTAAAAAAAGTAGTGCTATAAAAATAGATTTTGATGTCAAAGAGAGTGATATAGGGACAAGGTTGACACATTTCTTTCATCAAACAAGTACATCTAGAGTTCTGCATCATAAATCTGTTCTAAAGCTGTCAATCATTTCAGATATGTAATTCCCTAAGTGTTTGAAATAACATCACTATGCAGGGTGGGCGCCCTCATTGCTCATGTCGATCCTGCCCCTGATCCACTCCTCCTTACCCCCCACACTTGGAGAGTATTTACATCTTCAATTCTGCTCCAAGATTTATTTGCCCAATACAAAGAGTACTTATTTTGATGATCGTAACAGTCGACTCCGAGGAATCACAGGATACATCACCACCCCAGTGCCCTTCTGTAATAACCTGTGCTGATTTAATAAATCATAGTATGCATGGGTACAAAAAAGATGAATGTGGCAGTTATAGGCAAGAGCCGTAGTTACATAGATGGGAGGGTGGGTTTGGTAGTGAGTACTGAATCTTGATTGGCTAATTGTTGTTGGCTAGTGGTGCTGCGGCAGCATTTCCTTTGGGGTCATTTAAAGGGATAGTTCATCCAAAAATGAAAATTGTATGTTTATCTGCTTACCCCCAGGGCATCCAAGATGTAGGTGACTTTGTTTCTT
>NW_015551045.1:3197635-3217760 GCF_001515605.1 Sinocyclocheilus anshuiensis
CAGGCTCAGAAGTTGGGAATACGTGGTAAGTCACCACTCCCGAATGAGTTCGCGCGAGAGAACGTAATCTTTTAGTTTTAAGTCGGTTTGAACAATCCGGATAAGCGCAAGTAAGTACCATTTTGATTAGCCGTCGTACCTACAATGTTTGTGCACTGTGTAAACAATGAGTGACGTATACGCACGAGAGATCACTTCCGGCGCTTGCGTAAACTACGCGCTCAAAGCAGTTGGACATAGTGGTGTATTAGAGGTAAAATATGATATAAATACTGTTTGGTTTCTGGCACAAACCGATCGTTTCGTGTCTTAGGACATCAATGTGTCGTCACGAGCCGCAGGGTTTAATTTGGATTTGTCTGTGCATGTTTTTTTTACTCTCATAGATTTTGTTACCATTGCCATGCATTATAAGACTGATAGACTGCAACGGTTGGACATAAAAATCATCATATGTGTTCTACTGAAGAAACAAAGTCACCTACATCTTGGATGCCCTGGGGGTAAGCAGATAAACATCAAATTTTCATTTTTGGATGAACTATCCCTTTAACAGAGTTGTTGATTCTATGTTCAATACATCCTAATGCAGAATTTTGAACGAGTCAATGCACAAGCCAATGCGTGTGTTCAGTCCTTTTAGTGTGTCTAAGGACACTGACTGTTAGTAACCGAAGCTTCTAACAGCAGATTCAGTGAAGTGATGACTTTACCAATAGACCATTTAGGAGAACACATCACAGTTACATCACTGCAGTACTGCACACACTATCGTGGAAGACGAACAGTGGTAACAATTGGAATAAAACGGGAGAGATCCACTGAATAAGGAAAAACTGTCTTGTGCCTTTGGATATCAAAATCAGAATGCAAAAAAGATGGGTGCAAAGGCACCTATTGTAATTTTTAGTGTTTTTAATTCTACTTTTTTCTATCTTCTTCCACCATTGAATCTATGGCAGCCCATAGAACCACTTACAGGAAAGTTATTAAATTTGGCACACAGATGGAGGACAGTCTGTACATTAAACACCACAAATTTGTGGTCTTTAAGTCAAACCCTCTAGTGCCCAAAAATTGCTACTCATGTTTATGCAAATAACCTTTGAACCACAAGGGCTAGAAACAAAATAATTGTGTCTTCTTATTGGCTCATGACGAATTGATCCTATGACGTCATTTTCCATCATAAAAATTTTCCCGCCATTTTGAATTTTCAGAAAAATCTTTTTTTTATACTTGTCCTAGAAGGTTTGTCTGATTTTCACCAAAATTGGCTCAGAACATCTTCAAACTTTTTCAAACCTTCAAAAAGTTATGAAAAGATTTTCAATAGACCAAACAGTCTACGTATAGCGCATCAACAAATTTGACAAAGAGCACACCAAAATGTACATTAGGCTGTATCTCTGCAATGCTTTAGCGTATTTAGACCAAACTTGGTACCCATTATAACAACCTTAATCTGAGGGTACATGAGCAGTTTTTTGGCATAGTGCCACCTACTGGTTAAGCTGTTAAAATGAACACGCTTACATGTTGCTGCATGAAGTCTGTTTGGAAAGCTTACATCAAAGTACGACAGTGAATCCACAGTGGAATGTAAGTGGAAAAATTCCCTCATGGTCGCGATTTAACTAAATTAAAACAAGGGAATGAAGTAGTACACAGTGTAGCCACAATTTAATTAAACTAGGGAACAAATGAACAAGTCATGGGAACAAATTCATAATTTGTGACAAAGTTGTCTTTAATTTTTCCACTGTATGTCATGTCCAGGGCTCTGTAGGATTCTTTGAAAAGTAATGTTATTTTTAGGCCAGTGTTGTATGTCTGTCCATATAACATGTCAGTGGGTGTGGTTTAAAGAGGCAATAAAGAACAGAGAACTGCAGTGATTGCAGATAATACACTCTTTTTCACTTTTTATGCCCTTCTCTCACTACCTTCCTTTCATGTTGTGGACTCGGATGCATATCATTGCTTACATTGCATGACTGGCAGAACCCTTGCAATGGGTTGAACTGGAATTTCTAAGTCCTTGATCACTTGGTATACGCAATGGAGCTGATTTATTATTTACATTTTTCTCTTATGAATTTGTTTGATGCACCATTTTGTATGCCTATAGGTATGCTTGGGACATTCTATAAAATATATAGGTTAAGGTATCAACAAGTATTATGAGGTTAAATATCAAAATAATAAATAAATATCAAATATATCATTCACTAAAGTTGTGTTGGGTAGGGGTAAATTAAACTTGGCCTGCTGTTACAGGGGTTTATAAATGATGTACAATTATTGGTTTACAATATACAAATAGAATGCATCTACCAAAATGATGTTGCATTAGACAGCACAATGCACCATTAATGTAGCCCTGTAATACTGATGACAGTCAATGCACAGTACACATATTGTTCCTTTTTGGCGTTTTTGTATGAGCACCTTCAGTGGGTTCCATGGGGGAAGCAGCAGCCGCATAAAAATGAATTTTACAGTGAGTGAAAGGAAGGATAGTCTAGTCTGGCAGACTATTCTCAGGTTCAGTTGTTCATTTAAAAAGGGGCTTTACCAAGCAGATAAATAAAAGATGTTTTGTTGTATCAGGCATTTTTGACAAATTCAATTCAATATAGCGGAACGCCCCATCTCGAGGAACCGTCTGTTCCTGTGGTGACGTTGTGGAGCAAAGAAATGCTGAGTGAGGTCATTGATTTTTTTTTCACTGGCTTACTAAGATGCTGCTACACTTATGAAGGCAGAGTTATCAGGCTTTGATTTACTTGTGCAGAGTGTTATGGTGAGCAGTGTGTTAATGATAGACATTATATATATTTTGAAACATAATTGAGACTCAAACTCAACTCATCAAGAGTTGTGTTCTGTTTATAATAGATTTTGAAAGATGTATTGAAGAACATAATGTTATAGGATATACTGTACATTAAGCCCATCATTATCGCAAAGTAAAGCTTGTCACGATGAGCCAGACCAGGGTCTTGTATCACTCTGCTTATTACATGGATGTATACCAAATAAATAAATTAACAAGAAATAATGATTTGAGTTAAAATTGTGTTATACTAACACTGCAACAATATTACATTTACATACAATCATTTATCAACTTTATTATTAATAATCATAATAATCATTTAAAATGTATTTTTCTATGAACAAGTTAGCTTACACATTTATCTAAAAATAAAACATCTCTCTGATCCACCTCTTTGTGTTTTTTTTATGGTACTTGTTCTTCTGAGACATATTTACTTTTTGCTTTAACAGAGAACTGCTGAGCTTCTTGCCATCTGTTAAAGGCTTCATGCTCACTATATTCTGTAAATTAAAATTAGTACTGTCCTCCAAAGCCAGTTATACTATAGTTAGTTACTATAGGTTCCAGTGGCGTGCAGTGTTCTGAAACGAGTAGGCAAAGTCCTCACTTTTCTTAACCTAATGTGAATTCATGTTCCTGTTATATTTAATGTTGACACATTTTCAAGGTTAAATAGGCATTATTCACAACAATAAATGGTCTATTTATTTAAACCAATCACAGTGCTTATCATGCTAGTGCCTTTTAAGCATTTTTACATTTATTGCAAAATAACAATCATAAGAACACAGTAACAAATTTCAAGTTGTTTTTCAAGCCATTTCAGATTTGATTCTGACGCAACATAAAGCAGTGATATCTAAGTGGGTGAGTTGTTTATTTACTTTTTCATTTGTCTTCATATTAACATCTTTATTTTTTTCATTCTGACAGATTCTTGGGCGTGTGAATCATGTGAACAGAGTAATAGGCCAATCATAGCATGATGGATGTATTGCCTCCACTCGTGTGACTTTCATTCTCAATTACCCCCCACCAAACCCTGGCACGCCTTAGGGGGTCTATTAAAACTCAATGGATTAAAGGGAGGCAAGACGCACTGGTGTTGGACAATGTCTTTTTAGAAGAACTAGTGATTTATACACTTTTTCATATTTCACAATACTTTCATCTTTTATTTTCATACTGTGGACTATTTTCTCATCCAATATTTGAGGAGGGTCTCCATTGTCTCATCTGATAGTTATAAGTTGCAACATAAGAAAGCAGTAGGGCAGGAATCTCCAACCCTGCTCCAACACACCCTGAACACCTTGATTAGCTGGTTCAAATGTGTTTGATTAGGTTTGGAGCTGAAATACGAAATGTCCAAAAGATATGAAATAAGCAACAGTATGTCAGAAACCAGGATAAAAAAAAAAACTTATTTGACCTCTTAGTGCTATAGTTGACCAATTAGAATCAAGTATTCCAGATAACCATGTAATAAGACTGATAAGAATGAGGGTGCTGTTTCTTCAAGGGTGGGTAGGATAACAGGACAGGTGGATTTTAAGGTCTCCTAATGCTTTGTAAGTTAACGTTTGGGTCATTGCAGAAGTAAAATCACATGACCGCCACTAAGCTTCTTGGAAAAAAATAAAAAATAAAAAATGGATCAGTAGGCAGGGTTTTTATGGTGGTCGCAGGATCTGCTGGCTGAGGCCTTGTCTGCACTAATACGTTTTCGTTTTAAAACACATCTTTTTCTCTCTGTTTTGGCCTTCCATCCACACTGAGACAGTGTTTTTGTCAAGGAATGGAAGCTTTTGAATGGAGCTTTTTGAAAACGCTCTCCTAAGTGGATAAATTTGAAAACACCGTTTTTGCATTGTAGTGTGGACTGTGAAAACGGAGGCTTTTGATGACGCATGTTTAGTCATGTGACACATATTATATAGATATAGCCTATATATATTCATTTATACTGTGCCTGTTACGTGCTATTTACTTTTATGCAATTGCTACAGATTTGTTACTTTGTACACTCTTCATATCACAATCCTGCAAAGATGACAGAAAATTTACTTGCGATTGCTGTTTGCGGCAACACATGTGGGCAGTTGAGTTTTAGATCAGACATACAATCGTGAGTGAATGCGACCTGAACGCGTGGGTGAATGGTGAGATATTTTCCTAAATAAAATGATCCTGCCAGAAGAACTGCATGAAAACGTATCATGTCTGCTCCGTCTGTATCATCTCAGTGAGTTTTTTTGAGGCTTTATGCATGCGCAATAAAGTGAATTTAACGTTTTCTGACATTTCAGTGTGGATGAGAAACTTTTGGAAAATGCCTGAAAACGGTAGTGTGGACAGAGAGCGTTTTAAAATGAAAACGCTGTTTTCAAATGTACGTGGATTAACGTAGACGTAGCCTGACACAAGTGCGGTTCGTGTCTATGGTGGTCGACATAAACTGGTTTGTGACTGGATCAGGATGATGTGGCAATTAAGGAAGATGATGATAATGGAATTTGATGATTGGAATTCAGTGTGTAGTGGCAACGGATGAGAAAAAAGAAAAATAAGATGAAATGAAGGAAACATTATTTTGGATTGTTTCAATAAACCTGTTTTTTTTAAGCAAATTGCATGGTGTTGCCTTTGTTTTTGCTTCTAATCAGGGCCTAAGGCCCTTTCAGGATTTGAAAGAGTGTTATAATCTTCCTGGACATTCCCATTTTTTGTAATTAAGGTTTAGAAGGGCAATTTATCGAGTATAGAGTGCCATGGAACTGTAACCTGGACTCTCATCCTTCAATGGACTGTGTGAATTTCTCTCAAGAGCTGTGTCATTTATCTATAACAGATTACTCAATCATGCTTCCAGCACACTCCACTGCGACTAGATATGGGAAAGTATACCTATAATGTCTAAAAACCCTGCCCATCAACTTTTATACTATAAACTTCTCCACAGGCTTATGTTACTACACATGTGTTCCACAAAATGATGTCTGTCTACTCCCTTTGTTATATGATTGCCAAATCATTCACAAATTTTGGGATGTGAGTTATGTGAGAGGGTTATTTCTAGACAGCCCAGTCTTTGTTTGTTGAACGATGATGCTGACCTTAATTTGAATGCTAATCAACATAGGATTTTTCACACTGTACTAACTGCTGCCGAGAAAGTAATGTTTAAAATTTCGTATGAACCTACATTTTGGGCAGACAAAATGTGGCTTTTAGAACTCAAAAATATTGCACTGTCAACAGTGAGAATTAACAAAGCAAAACCAAGAACAATTAAGGTATGGTCAGAATTTATTGAGAAACTCTCTTATATCTCAATAGGGCAGCTGAGTATATTTAGGGTCATACACTTTTTGCTTTATTGAGCAAGGAAAAGAGGGAGCAGTATCCTACGTGTGCAGTGTACCTTCTTTTTTGTTTGATTTGTAATTCTGCAAACTCTGGTTTTGCATATAGTTTATGCATGTCATATTGTGCAATAAAAAATCATCTTGTTAAAAAAATATTGGTAAAATATATAAATTATTTGATAATATTTGTAGAATTTAAAAATACTATGTGTCACCATGGCTGTGGTTTAAAATGTAAACTCAGCCATTTACTTTCAGGTTTGTCAGATGCCCTGAAATACAATTAATTACCATAATTTATGTAAAATCACGATTTTGTGCTAATCCACGGATCATGAGGGGCTTAAAACAGCTCTGTTCTGCCTGAAGAATTGAGAGGTACAGTCACCAAGAGCTTGTAAACAGTAACTTCAGCTATTCTGTGTCTTAAATTCAGTAAAACATTAAGCCGATAGATCCTCCTCGAAATCACAGTGATTACTAAACAGATAATAAAATGCTAGAGTTAGCTGTACCGACAAAGCAGAATTATTCACAAAGTCGTGCATACAATCCCATTCTCTGGAATGCTGTCCCTTCTCAAAATTCACTCCCTGGACTAATTTCCAGCCCTGTCCATAGTGTACTTTCATGAGTGCTTAAAGGGTTAGCTCACACAAAAATGAAAATTAGCCCATAAATTACTCACCCTCAAGTCATCCTAGGTGTATATGACTTTCTTCTTTTAGACGAATCCAGTCGAAGTTATATTAAAATTGTCTTTGATCTTTCAAGTTGTTTCATGGCACTCAGTAGGTGTTGCATGCTTCAGTCCAAAAGAAGTGAAATAAAAAGTGCCCATCCTTAATAAAAAGTGTCTCACACGGCTCCGGGAGGTGAACAAAGTCCTCCTGTAGCGAATCGATGCGTTTTTGTAAGAAAAATATCCATATTCAAAACGTAATAATCACTTTAATGTAGCTTGTGCCAACAGTCCTACACGGAAGCAGCTCCGAGCGGATGACGTATGAGTTCAGCGCTGCGCATGCATGCATGCAAAGTGAGTCTCGTGAAAACCAATGTTTGTTTACAGGAGCAAAGGATGCAAAGTTTCCTTACTTTAGCAAAGAAAAACCAGTCTCCTCTTGGCCTAACCCTTTAAAGTAAGGCTAACAACAATAAAAGTGCCCTGTGAAAATTCTTAATGCACTTCCATTTTTTATATTTTTGTTCTCTAAACTAGACCAAACTATCTACATAATGGTTTTGTCTTTATTTCTGCTTTGGTGAATCCTTTCAGACAGGCCTCCCAGCTTTACTCTACAGGCAGACAGGAAAGTCGCAGGGAACCATTGGGGACCAGGATCAGAGACTACTGCTCTTCCAGAGAGCCTCAGTCTCTCTAATGCAAAGCATTGTGAGCTAAACAACATGTAATCCAAGAAATTTGGCCATGTTGGATGTTGTGGTCAGCACATTAGAAGGTTTTTAGGCCAGCACACAATACGTGAGTGCTCTGTTAGGCCTGTTCTATATTTGTGTATTTATTTGTGAGAATCAAAATGCAGTCTCTCATTGGAACGGCTTCCACAGCCATGTATTATTTGCATGTCTGTCCATGAAGAATAGCGTATGGGGGAGATTTACAGTAGCTCAGTCCTTAAGCATACATTTAATCAGAGAACCATTGGGCAGCCTGCTCATGTACTGTGTGTTAATTGTCTGCAATCAATATTGTTGAATTAAATAATGATGGACGGTGTAAAGAAGAAAAAGATCTTACATTGGAAAGTTAGATCTATTACACTCTTTATTAAGGTGACAATCTCTGTACAGGGAGAGTCTGTTTGTGTGCATTTAAAACTTAAAAAGGTTCTGGGACCAGACTTGTTCGAATTCTTAACACTGATGTACTTTGTCTTGACTGGCCCCTTTTAGATTTCGTCTGAAACAGGTCCAGACTGGACCTGTGTTGGGTGAAGTGAGTTTGAGGAAACTCTATTGGAGCCCAATTAGAGCAGTGCTTCTAAAATCTGTCCTGGGGACTGCAAAAAGTGGTGTGGGGTCCCCAGGACAGATTTGAGAGGCACTGAATAAGAGGATCAGACTGCTGAAGAAGCTTCCAGCACTGACGTGTCTACTATGTGCTGACCTTCCGCAGCCACATAGCATTGCAAACCTATAAGACTTATGTTCATCTTTGGAACACAAATAAAGATATTTTGAATATTCTCTTATAATTTTTGTCCATCAGTTTGAAAATCCATGCAACCAAAATGTTCAAGCTTCAGAATGTATATAAAAACATTATAAAAGTAATCCATTTAAATCCAAGTCTTCTGAAGAGACACAATCCCTTTATATGATGCAAATATATTAACACATTTAATGGTAAGTTAAATACACTTAATTAAGGTTTGTGCATTGATCAATACATCTAGCACTTTGCACTGAGCTTCCATAAGAACCAATGAGGATTGTTCTCTTGCATCAAGCATATACGGTTGAGCTTCAGTTTACCCTATTTGATGTGCCATATTCAGCATTTAAACTGTGAATGTGGCTCTCACTGAGAAATATTTCAGCAAGTCTTGCCATCTTGCTCAAGGGCTTTGCCGGTTATGGCACTTTCAGCTCAACTGCTTTGCTGCTAGCGTGCTGAAAGGAGAAGCTCAGTTCTGCCTGGTTCTGATTCAAACCCTGTAGACATGTCCACTGTACATTGAACCAGCACATTCGGTTCGCATCATCACTTGTGCTGCAGTTGACTCCTGTTTGGCACATGTTCAAATCACTGTTGATCTTTAACCCTGTAGTGATGCCCTCACTGAAGCATAAAAATGTAATTAATTTTATTTATTTTAGTTCACTGAGATGAGCAGATTTTATAGCACTTGGTTTTATAGACAAGACTGGCTTCAATGCCTCAGGATTTATAGGTCATAAAAATCCAATGTGGAAATCTATAGCATGTGCTAAATCATGCCTTTGTGCTTGGGGCTCCAGACCATGATCCTGCCTATTCACCAAATGATATAAAGAGTCCATATAATTCATAAATTTATGCACACCAGAACACATCAGGAAAAAAAAGTCTTTTAAAGGGGACCTATTATGCCAAAAATTACTTTTATAAGATGTTTGAAGACAGTTGTGTGGCCACAGCGTATGAAAACAACCAGCCTACAATGGTAAAAATCCACCTACTCATATTTTATAATCCCAATAAGTCATAAACAGTCTCTCAGAACAAGCGATTCCAGATTCTCTCCACATACACATCATCATAGGGAAAAAGCCCTGCCCATTTGTGACGATCTCTGCCCTATTAGCATAAACACAACCCTGAGTGAGAAGCTGCAGTCCCCTATTACTGTTTTCTGTCACAGTCTTCAGCTGGTGTGCACTAGATGGCCACCAGAGGACACTGTGTCTTTTGTGTGAGTCTGTCTATTGTCTGACCCCGCCCAACTTGTTACCTCATTATTGTTTCAGTGGTTTCACCGGTGTCTCCCTCATTACCTGCCCTACTTAGTCTCCCAGGGTTTGCTGTCATGTGCTGGTTCGTTACTATTCATATGTACGTGTGCTGGATGTACCTGTGTTGGATGTACCTGTGTTGCTCTTTGTCCAGCCATGCTGTGCCGTGCCCTGTCCTGGCCTGCCTGCCTGCTTGTTTTTCCCCCTCAGGGTAGTTTTTGTTGTTGTTTTGTTTTATTTTATTAATAAGTAGCCCATACTTCCTGCATTTGAGTCCTCGTCTCATCTCTCTACCCGCAAACCTGACAGAACAAACCAGCCATTTGAGGACTCGGCAGAGAATGGGCTCACTCCAGCTTCCAGCCTCGACTACCTGCAGCCCCGCTACCAACGCATGCTTCAGGTAGCAGCATTGAGTTCCCTCCGTCAACAGGGGACTGACCTGAGGGAATTCGCCATGAAGTTCAGGAGTGCTGTGGAGGGGCTGGATTATAATGATGCGTCTCTCAAGGACTTGTTCAATTATGCCCTTGATGAGCCCATCAACACTGGGAGGATGTTCATTATGGAGCATCTATCTTTTGAAGCATTTGTGGAGTTCCTAGCCCACAGTGGGAGAAACAAGTCCACCTCTAGCCTTGCTGCAGCTTCCGCGGTGGTGGCGCGACTCCTGTCGCTTCCTCTAATCTGGTGGTCCCAGAGCCCCCTAGTTTGGTACCTACTCACAAGATGGCCGCCAGTCCAGAGCCTATTCAAAGGATGGCTGCCAGTCCAGAGTCTCCAGCCATCATGAGTGCCATGCCTAAGGCTTCAGCCATCGTGGATACCATGTCAGTTTTTCCGGGTGTCATGAATGTGCCTCATGAAGCCATTAAGGTGGGTCCAAGACTTTTGAGGCTGGCTTCCAGTTTGGCGGACCCACCGCTGATGTCAGTGCGAGCAGCTGGAATCTCTGCGGTGGTAACAAGTCCGGTGGTCCGTAGTCTGGTGGTCCTGGAGGACCTGACTCTGGTGGTACCTAGTCTGGTGGTCCTGGAGGACCTGACTCTGGTGGTCCCAAGTCTGGTGGTCCTGAAGGACCCGACTCTGGTGGTCCCAAGTCCAATGGTCCTGGAGGACCCAACTCTGGTGGTCCCAAGTCCGGTGGTCCTGAAGGACCCGACTCTGGTGGTCCCAAGTCTGATGGTCCAGGAGGTCCCGACTCTGGTGGTCATAAATAAGTCTGGTGGTCCTGGAGGACCCGACTCTGGCGGCCCAAGTCCAAAAGGTCCCAGAGACCCCAGAGCCACCAGCTCCAGAACAGCCTGCCACAGAACAACCTACTCTCACTGCTACTGCCACGAGGGCCATCACTGAGCAGCCCGCTATCCTTGTTTCAGCCATGGAGGCCGTCACAGAGCTGCTCGCTCTCACTGCTGTTGCCATAGAGGCCATCACTGAGCAACCTGCTCTCCTTGTCTCGGCCACAGAGACCACTACAGAGCCACGCAATTTCTCTGCTGCTGCCTTAGTCAAGAAGGCCGTCTTCACTTTTCACCTCAGGGCTGTTCTGTGTGCATGGGCCGTCTTCAAAGTTTACTCCAGCTTCCCAGGAGCCTGAACCCAATGTGAGCTTTCAAGTCTGGATGAAGTCTACACCATCAGGCTACAGCGGAATGCGATGAGTATTATAAGAGATGCTACTCACCCTGGATATCCTCTGTTTAACCCTCTTCATTTTGGGAGACGGTATCGGACAAAACAATCTCGTACAAACAGACTGAGAAATAGCTTTTATCCAAGACCATGTAGTGAATTTTGCTTTCGCCAACCTAAGGAGGCGAAATAGTGTAGTGATGGGTACTCAAGTCACAGGTGACGTTATGATTTTTGGATCACGTGTCTCTTAAGGTGTGGTTAAGAGTACATCACATAAAAAAGATTGGTGGGATATCCAACTTGTAGAACCTCATTCTGTATCATCAACACAAGGAAGACACAAGTGTAATAAAATGAATTTTATTAACAAAAGATAGACAAGAGTAATCAACAACTACTAAATGAATACCACGAATGGAAAAGGAATAAAGTGCATAAGATGCATAAAATGCAAGTGATTATGTTGGGTGTTGCTATGACAGAGCTACGTTATCTGGAAAGATAAACTGTTGCTAATCTGAAAGAAATAAGGTGAAGAACCTTATTATGCATCAAACAAATGCATGAAAGATTTGCTATAAATTGCAATCACCTATATAATATCTAATGTAAATTAGAAAAATCATATAATGATAATATACAACAATGCCAAGGTCGCTGGAAGAGGTTTGGATAAGTGATATTTATGTTCTCTGTGGTCGAGTGAGCAGTCCGGTAGCGGTGACTTCATCCACTGGTTGTGCAGGTAGCAATGCAGTGGGGAAAGGATGTGACCCTGGAGTAGGTTGCAGAAGGTCCTTAGCCTGAAACACGCAAGCAAAGGTACCTTGAAGTGAAGGATTGCTCGCCTGAGCTTAACCTTGTTGCAAATGTCTGTGTATCTTCTGCCTCTCTGGGCTAGAGACTCATAACTTGGTCACTCTGCTTTTCTCTCTAGGATGGAGACTCAGGATGTGCTGCATCTGTTGTTGTCTTGCTGGACGAAGACTCTGAAGTCTGAACATAGATTATCTCTTTCCTCACAGTCTGGAGGTTTAGAACGTGGTCGTATCTGTTGCTGCCTCGAAGCTGGAGACTCAGGACTTGGTATCTGTTATTGCCTCTTCCCTCACAGGCCAGAGGTTAAGAACGTTGGTGATCTGTTGCAGTCCTTTTACTACAGGATGATATGGTTCTGTGGTGTTTCAAGACAGCATTAGCATGAATGCTAGGAATCAACAAATATACAATGCGATCCAGTATCATGCTATAATAAATCCAAAAGTATGTCCGCATTGTATGTCCGCAATGGACCGCATTGTATATTTGTTGATTCCTAGCACTCTTACTAATGTCTTGAAACACCACAGAACCATATCATCCTGTAATAATTGACCACACTGTGACACTGCTTGTTTTTTTTTTTATTTCTGATCAGGGGTCAGAGGTTCAGAACATTGGTGATCTGTTGTAGTCCTTTCCTTGACGGTACTCAGACTCAGAACAGTGTATCTGTTAATGTCTTTTCCATTGCAGAACTCAGACTCAGAACGGAGGTTTGAGTTGAGTACACTTAGTTGATCTTAACTGTTTCTTAAGAAGTACTAAATAATCATTTTAGTATATTAAGTACAAAATTAGTGTGTGAAATTAAAGCACTTTCAGTACATTATGGAAGTATACTTTTTTAAACCTGGGATTCTTTGCGAAGGAAATTATGTACAATTAAAGGTTTTCTGTGAGCAATAGGCCAGTCTATGGACTGATGGGCATAGTCTGCTGTGAGACGCCATTCCTGATGGTTTTGTTGTGAACTGTGGTTGTGTGCGTGGTGAAGTTGATATTTTTAGCCTTTGTACCACTTTGTCATGCATTAGGTTCACTATAGCTCCAGAGTCAACTAGTGCTGTAACATGGTGTAGCTCATTATTAAATGACAGTAACTGGTAGAGAAAAGCTATGAGAAGAAAGGCTAAGAGGATTTCCTGTACTGTTCTTGTTCTTATTTGGCTTGTTAACAGATTCTGTGTTGTAGATGCTGCTAAGTGTCATATGTGAATAATCTGCATTGCCTCAGGGGATTCAGTTGGTAAGCACATCGATCAACAAACATGCTACTAAAAAGCAAAATTGGTAAGTTGGTCTTGAAATTCTTTTATCATCTTACTTTGGCAGGAGAAAGCTGCTTGAAGCTTTGAAACTGCTGGATTCAGTTCTGGTGAAGTATTCTTACAGTATAGTACAGTAGGGATGCACCGATACCGTTTCGGGCCCGATACTGAGCTCCTGTACTCGTTAAAATGCCCCGATACCAAACGCCGATACCACACAGCATGTGATAAGCGCCATACTCAGACAAAGAAACACCGACAACAGAACAACAGACAGCAGAATGGAGTTAAGGATGTCTACTACGAAGTATATGTATGCTATCGGGCGAGTACTGGAAAAAGTGGTATCGGTGCATCCCTATACAGTACAGTTCGAGAGGTTGTAGAATCTGTGTGCAGTCATTTACTGAAGAACCAAAATGGTAAACAAATACAAATCTTAGGGCAAGCAGACATGGTCAGAATACAGGCAGAAGACAACAACACTCCAAAAGGCAATCAAACAAAAGCAGTGGTCAAAACTTCAGTCAAAACAGACAAGACCCAAAAGAAAAAAAAAATGACAATAAAATAAATGCTTGGTAAGGCAAAGTCTGTGAGTAGACCAGTTGCCTGTAGCATGAAGCCGGTTTGGGTTTTCACCCAGGTAAAGTTCACGTTTAGTTTGAGAAAACTCTTGAGTTTTCGGACTCAAGAAGATGGGTTGGTTTTGAACGGGTTTCATCACCATGGTAATAGTGCTGGGCGGTATACCGGTTCATACCGAATACCGGTGTTTATTTTTGTTATGATATGAATTTTTAAAATACCGCAATACTATGTCTTACATGTATTACATTACATTGTATGTTGCTTAAACAACGTTCGGAACGCGACACTGTTTGAAAGGGGTACCTTTTCACTGTTGCACTGTGTTCAGGGAACAGCTGTATGTGTTACTAAGCGTGAAAGTTCCGAAACTGAAGCTGTAGAACTAATAGAACGAATATCCACATTGACCGCCACAAATATTCACCTCCCCCTGCCATCAGCTCCCGCGTCTCACACACACACACGAGTGCGACTTTAGCACTAGATTTAGCAACTTTCAGACCCTTTTAGCGGCTTTTTTCCATAGACTATTCATACTGACAAACCTAGCGACTTTTTTGGATAAACCTTAGCTATGGTTCAGTTGGAAGATTTCGCCAGTGCTGTCCAGCGAACACGAGGTCTGACTTTCCCGGAGAAGTGTCACCTCTCTCGGCGTCTGTTCTGTGCAGTGAGCGGCAGAGAAGCAGCGCATTCAGTTGGCCGCACCGCGTGATATAAATTTTTGGTCATACCACCCAGCACTACATGGTAACTTATGCTACACGGCTACCCTGCTCCGGAGCAGGGGGCGGTTTCATAAAAGATGCTAAGAAAAGCGGGGATTAAAGTCCAAAACCTGACTTGAAATAACCTAACAAATAAATCGGGACTAAAGCTTTTTCATAAACATCAATTTAAGTTCACGCAATCTCACTAATTCGATCCAGGTTCAATGAGTCAGGATAATTTCGTGAAAGTTCCGAAACTGTGACACAGAAGAACTCATCCACAATATCCACATTGACCGCCACAAATATTCACCTCCCCCTGCCATCAGCTCCCGCGTCTCACACACACACACGAGTGCGACTTTAGCACTAGATTTAGCAACTTTCAGACCCTTTTAGCGGCTTTTTTCCATAGACTATTCATACTGGGACAATTTAAGTTCACACAATCTCACTAATTCGATCCAGGTTCAATGAGGCAGGATAATTTGATGTGCACGCTAATTCTTAAGCAGCCCTTAATGTCGATCATGGATCAAATCGATCCACCATGGCAAACAGCGAATATCTGCGCTGTTTAATGCATTTGAGACATTGTGTTTTCCTCAGTGCATAACTGACACGTCACCGGTATATTTTTCATCTGTAAATGCTAGAAAGTCATGAAAATATATCCATTTTGCTGTCAGGCTTACGCGAGTGAACCAGCGCTGTTGCGCGCATGCGTGCTAAACAGATGGAACACAATAGACTAATAGCGCAATAATTCTGAATAAAATATGCATTCTGCTAAAATATTTGTTGTTGGACATTAAATGTGACATGTAGAATTTTAATCCTACATATAAGTTTATTTTTATGATAGCAGTAACTGTAAATCAAATGTAAGCTGGCTAATACAGCCGTACTATCTCAAATGAGTTAAATGTGTGTTCCTCTTATCAGTTAAAATGTAGTCTGATTTCTATTATTTATTTTCATTTTTAATTCAGTGGTTTTAACTTTTAATTTAGTGTTTTAAATGCTTTAAAGAGCAAATTTAGATTGTAATGTTTTAATGTTATACTAATAACCATAAAAGGTACAGTTGTCATAAAACCCGAGAGAAAGGCTGCATGGCTAGAAACTGCTGATCAACTGCATGTGGAAGTAGCAACTATGTTAAAATGTTTTCATATATCTTAAAAAAAAAAAGGTCATTACATTTTGGGCACACTACATTAAATACAGTTGGTTGTAGTCTATTTTTTATTTATTTGATTATTTAAGTTGCATTTTCTGTATGCCTTTATTTTTGGACTAATAATAAAGTCAACTAATTGTATGTGAGAGAGTCAGCAGTAATATCAATGCGTTCCTATTGGTCAGTGTTAGAGGAGCTCAGCTTAGCCTGACAGTTAGCCTGCTCCGGACCAGGTTAGTTTCCCAGCATATGTTGCCACAGTGACTGAGCTTGAGCTATGGCATTTTTGCTTTCGGAAACCAAATCAAGTGACAATAAGTCAGACTAACTGAAATAAGCCTGGCTTATTTGGTAAACTAGTTTTTTGATACAGCCCCCAGGTTGGCTTTATCGGGTTTTGTCAACTCAAAACTTACTCTGCAACTCTGAGTTTGTTCATCTCGCTTCGTGCTACAGGCCACTGGTTTAAATATGCTGTAAACAGGAAGTGGAGAGACGGGTTCAGTCAATATTCCAGAGAGGGCTCCCTCTGCCAGTTGGATGCATGAGATGTGACACAAGTTATGGTGGTTGTCATTGTGACAAACAGGGATACGCAGAGAAACAAATCGGCACAGAATTACCAAACACAAAGAAATTTGAAAATGATCTTCTGATACCCACATGATCTCTTACTGAGCAGTGGCCAACTTTATGTCTTTAATTCCATTCTGTTAGTCAATTTGTTAATTCTTAAGTTAGTTAAGGTATTATATTCCTGTGGTCTGTGATTTTTGATCTCTTATATTCTCTTATAACTCTTATATTCTATTTATTGCTGACATATTTTCTCTACATCTTTCCCACAAACATGGCACCTCAGAGTAAATATTTATTGCTCAGAGGTAGCTTTTCCTAAACTCGGAAGACTCAGAGGTGATTCTCAGATATCACTCATTTTAGTTTCAACAGTGTCTTGACTGTTTCTTCTAAAATTCTCCAGGAGAAATAAAAGTAGACACCAATTTCATGAGAAAGTTCTGAGCAGAAAAGTGTAAAAAATGAGAAACTTGGGAGATATCATCATTGTTTTGCTGTAATCTCTTTCAAGACTTCATTATACAAACTGTTTTTTTTTGTTCTTTCTTTCCCTTTTTACAAGGAAAGTTTAGAAGCTTAATAAAATATAAATACATACTTGTTTAAAAAATGTAACATCTGAGCACAGTATGTGATTTTGTTGAGATCTTTAATGGACTTTAGATGAGAAAAATATGGGAGCACCAGTCTAGTGAAGGAGAAAAGTCTGAGCACAATGCATCATTTTCTTGAGATCTCTTCTAAATTGTAAGAAACAGGAAATTGTGTGACTTTTAGAGTATTTTTCATGTGAAACAAGTGTG
The DNA here is from genome assembly GCF_001515605.1 of Sinocyclocheilus anshuiensis. Classification (NCBI taxonomy): domain Eukaryota; kingdom Metazoa; phylum Chordata; class Actinopteri; order Cypriniformes; family Cyprinidae; genus Sinocyclocheilus; species Sinocyclocheilus anshuiensis. The sequence goes on from NW_015551045.1 coordinate 3,214,902, forward strand.
AGGCAAAATACTTCATTTGATATTCATGTCTAGCAGAAAAATTACAGATGTTAAAATGATCTAATTTTTCTTTCCTCTGGGACAATAATTATGAAGATGTAGCTAAAGATCTCCTGTTGCATTTTGACTGATGATTGAGTGCTTCAATATTTGCATTTAGTCCCTGAAGGTGTAAGTCATTTTCTCTCAGAGCTGTTTTGTAGCTAGTAGGTACATCCTACCAGAAGATGCTGCTATTGCTCTGTGTTGTATTTGTAGACTTCTGTTCAAGCGTCTTCTTTCTTGTCCCCTCTTACCTAGATAAAATTACTTTGGTGCATTAAGAGTTTTCTTGTTACACATCCAAGACCTTGCTAAAGGTTTTTATTAGCTTTGATGGTATTGTAGAGGGCAGCTTAACATGAGACTGTAGCCGGGTTAGAATTGCTGCTGCTGAAAATGAAACAACTGTACCACTGACCTAGTTGAAGCTGTTTTAATCTAGCTTCCAGAACAAGATAAAAAAGATTGATCCTTTCCTTCACAAGTGAAACGCATTTAAGTGATGCTTCTTTTGAAATGCATAAAATTACAGTGAAAGCAAGAAGCAAAGCATTTGACAGGTTGCCAAGACTCGAAAGTAGATATTCATAGCGCCTTTAGACTTTTTTTGTATAATGGTATAATTTACCCTCTCTGAGGCCCACAGTAAAGTTGGACACCTGTGCGCAAGCACAACTTGCCAAGTTAAAAAAAGTTGTTTGGAAGAGGTTTTGCATTCAGAAATCACTCAAGGATAGTCAGCTAAACATCAGTCATGTATGCAAAGCAGTCATGGAGCAGAATCCTGCATGCTATCGCTGAAGGAAGACATAGGGAAAGTCAGCTGTACTGGAGTAACTTCAACAATACAGACCATGCTACTGTCCTGTCATCATTACAAGTTGATTTTATCTTACTAAGTTTAATCTGTAATATCAAAATCTTTATTCAGCTCTGATAATGGGCTAATGATCCGATAAGTAATTAGTAATGTGTGTGGCAGTTGTGAGAGTAATTAGTCTTCTGTTTAGACTGCTGTAAGCAGGTTTTATGGGAACTCTGTGCTTGATGAGTTCCTGTAATCTGAGAAATTTTAAGAGTCTCAGTGGGTGCGAACAAATTATGAATATTTTGCAAAACAAATGGGTTTTCATATTTTACTCCTGGAAGTGCAAAAGTTGTTCACTCATCGGTAGAACACAAATGTCTATTACATAATACCAATGGGCTCTTTGATGGGAAATGTGTATGTTTACTGAACGACGGGGGAGCATGAGTCATGACATGGATACAACAATAGTGAATATTCATTGGTTGTTTATTCAGGTATGCTCCTCCCTCTCCTTGTCGTCCTCTCCTGACTTCCCTCATCACAAGGACATTGCACAGCTGTTGGAATTTGCTCCATGAGGGACGCCTGTCTCAGCAGCAGGATGCCTGAGGTTATTGCTGCACAAATAATCCAAGGTTTAACATCTATATCTGAATGCTATCGCCAACAGCTTTGGTGACATTGTGGAAAGGCCAGCTTGCGTGGTCTGCATTTTTCTCCCTTCTCACCTGTGACTGTTCTGAACATCAGCGTTACCTCGTAAATCACACCGAGAAAGCATCAAACTCTGCCGGAAATCAGATGTCTCAACCGTGCATGTCACCAGGATGGATTGGTTATAAGTTCCAGGCTGCCTTATCTGCTTTCAAACACAATCTCTCATGCTGAGAAGTTGTAAGGGACAGTCAACATTTAAAGAGCAATAACTGCGTGAAGAAAGTTTGAGACCGGGAAGAGTTGTGCGCCCTTAATTGCAATCTCTCTGCCAAATTGGGCAAACCAGGGAAGGAGGCTGCTGGCTATCATTCCCGCCAGACAATGATCCACTGCTGATTGCGCTTTAAGTGTCAGACTTCAAAATAATTGGCTGGAATTGCTGTAAAAGCAAGAGAGTGAATAAATAGCACCTTGGAGCAATTTGTCATCCGCGGTTTTGGCCTCTGTTTCTGTGGAAATATGCCCCAGGCCACAAGGGACCAATAAAAAGTTGTGTCAAGGTACAATAAGAAATTACCGGGAAGAGAGCAACAGAAAGAAAGTACCATTTTGCACTCAAAAAGTAGTCCAGTAAAAACCAATACGACTGAGCTTTCTTGCCATAATGGGTTTAAGATGTGAAGCGCTATGGGTGTGACAGTGAATTGAGTACGCCGCAGGCCACAGATAACATATCCCTAATTTTTTGATGTTCACTAGCCCAAGTTCTTAACTATGACCCGTTCATGCCTCCTCCAATCCAAGACAGAGTATGAATCTGCACAACTTGCTCTAAAATGGGTTGTCATGTTGTGAATATGAGTATCATTTCTTGACAGGGCGGCTGTAATGCAAGTGACTTGATGAATCCGACCTGACAAATCTAGGTCACTAAGACCCAGTCTTGTAAATGTACTTTGCTTGTGGAGAATTCTGGGGCTAATGCTGCAGGCAGGGGCCTTAGGTATTCCCATTTTAAGTAGTCAGACGTAAAGGGGAGCTGCAGAGAAACCAAAAGAACAGTGTGTGCAACACAGAGTGCTTTAGAGAAGCTTTGAAATCGCAGTATAGAGCATATAACATTAACCGACTCATTGCCTAATTTAGTAATGAATTAATCTTAAGATCATTATAGTAATTGTAGACTATAATAGATCTGTTAGATCTACTGTTAGATTATGAAATGTCCACCCATGAAAGCTGACATTTTAGCAATATTTCACACAAAAGTCTCTATTTGAACCAGCAAGTTTTGAGGAGTAAAAGCACACAGAGCCCCGTTGGAACGACCAGGTACCAGTATTCAATCT
>NW_015551045.1:3218054-3256731 GCF_001515605.1 Sinocyclocheilus anshuiensis
TATATATTTATTTATTTATTTATTTTTCTTCATGTTTTCAACCAAGAAGGTCTAGATGATCTGGAAACAGCTATCCATTAGCATTCTCATTCATCTCAATGGCATTTGCTCTGTGTGTGCTTGCAACAAAAGAAGTACACAACCTGAATGCCATAATAATTAATAATTAGTAGTTAGTCTAGAGCCAAATTAATATCTTGAGCTGACTGGCAAAAAGAATACAGAGGGTTCTACTTAGGTGTAGATGTCCATATCTTCTGGTGCTCTTTGGATATGGGATAATTAATTACACCATTTTTTAAGCCAAGGCAGTCAAGTCCAAAAATTGTTTAAAAAGCCTTTATTATTCCTATCATGGCTAGGAATATTAAAAACAAGTACTAATGCCGCACACCCACACATCGCGGCTAGCAATCCTTCATCAGAGTGTGGGAAATAAACACACTGAGAGTCCTCATGTATTGTGACTAATTTGTGTAGACTGATCGTGTGTGACATCAAAAAAGTTATGCATGTTATCAACAAAAATTGTTTAAAGAAACAAAATCTTTATAGTACATGGCTACATTTGTATGGCCATCAATGGAGAAGGATTCCCATATAATATTATGTAGGTAATGACTTCTACTTCTGCTATAGCAGAAGCTCTCTGCTGAAATTAACCAGTTTAATCCCTTGTGCCAAAGCCGATGGTGCAACATTGCTTTATTTTAGAAATAATCGCCAAACATTTATGGAAAAAAGAAATGTGATGTGGGATGTTTTTTTTGGGTAGGTTATGTAGTTAATTAGTCTGTTTCATCATTACAGTATATGTGGCTCACAAATAAGTGGAAACACAGGTCTGACAGAGGTTTGGTACTAGCATCATTTCATTGGACAAGAGGCTCAAATACATTCCTAAAACCTTAAAGAAAAGACATTTTAGAACAGATTTACTAGCTTGATATCACAGAGGACATGCTGTTAATGAGAGGTCACCAACAAGCCAAATTTCCTCTAGCAACAATTTTTCATCCTTATGACAGGACCAGTTAGCACAAAAACAACAGCAACACTTGTGAAATGGAGAACTGTAAGAATCAAAGTATAAAACCAGTAAAAATATATCCTTTATTTTGCCTACGTGTTCCAGCACATAGGTTTTAATCAGTATAAAAGACTTTAAATGCAGAAAACGTCTCGGGGTATGACTGTAAACACGGTTCCCTGAAAAGGGAACGAGACGATGCATCCAAATGATGGGGAACGCCTCTGAAACACATTTGCAACTCCTCCAATCCTACCCAACCGAGTAACTGACCAAGTACTGACTGAGATGGTGTGTGTCAACTGTGATGTGGGCAGGGAGACACACATGATCTAAACCGATTATTCTTATACTCACCATTATACACATTATACTTTTCTTTTTCTTTGAGAAACAACACCAAAGGACAGGCAGTTTGACACAGAGCACTTGCTGAAAGGCAGAGCTAGTGCTGCTTTATTCCAGGTAGCACTTATAACTTCTGTGGTATGCTGTTACATCACGGGATGACGCAGCACCAATCAGGATTGGAGGAGTTGCACACGTATTTCAGACACAGTCTGGTATTGGTGTTCCCAATAGCGTTGTCTTTTGGAACCAGTGCAAGTTTCCTCAAAGGGAGTTTATTTAAAGTAGCAGACAAAAAAAGAGAAGATTCATACTTAAAAATAAACCAGTAAGAGTTAATACAAATCGTATTATATGATATCCACCAATGTAAACGATGTGTACATGCATATGTATATGTTTGAAAATATGTATATGTATGTGTCTGTGGAAATGAATATTTAAACATACAAATGTACTTTTTTGTATTTGAATGATTTATTTTGCTTTGTATAATAGTGGTGACAAACTCATAATATAAATAATGGCTATTCAATTGTTTGATGGTCTCTCTTTTGGTGAGTCATATGATTGGTGGATATTACTGTATATCTGATCTGTATGAACTCTTATCGGTTAATTGCAAGTTTGAATCTTGTCTGTATTTAATTGCACCACCAGAATAACCCTGGATCTGTACGAATAGAATTTTGTCTTGGTCATTTAGACTACTCTTGGTACTGCTTCTGGCATTTTTGCAATAAATAAGTTATTTAGATTTTTCTGTCTGTCATGATTTTCTTTGTACTGTACATATTTAAAAAAATGGTTAAGGTTTGGAGGTAGGAGTGGAATTGGCATCTCAAACTATCTTTTTATTGCTGTATTTTTTTTTTTACTAAATTGTATTTTTCCCCTGCACGTTTCTGTATATTACTTTTTATATATTATATTCACTATAAAATGGTTAGGTTTAGGTTTGGTGGCTGGGTTGATGGATATAAAATTCGAAATCATTTATTGATACAATTCTGTCAGTGTATCTATGATATAAAAATAAATATTTTTAGTTTCTTTAGCTGAGAATACATAATAATGTTTCCATTTTAGATGTTTCAATACATACAAAAACGCATGTTTTATATCTGTAAATATTACACACTAATACCTGCGTATGAAGAATGAGACCGAGATTAACCAATAGGGCACAAATCGTTCAAACAAACAAATGAATTACAGGTAATTTTGAACCAGTTTCTCAAAGAACTTGCTTTACATTTGGCTATGAGCACTTAAAATGGAATAGATATTGGCTCATTGTTACCAAATATGGGCCCATGTCAAAATGGAATCTTATTCAGAAAAGGCTTCCTAAAACATCCTAGTCTCAAACTGATCCTAATAATTGCTTTTCCAAAATTGTGAATGCTTGACTGAGCATTTTTAGTTTGGTTTATATTACAAAATGTGTCTCTGTTCTCATGGCATAATAGACGAGTCATGAATGTTAACAAGAATGCCTTTAATAATTAAGACTTTGCAAGTCAACTTGAAAAAGGAGGAATGGTATTTCATTTTTGTCATTATGAAATGCAAACAGGAAGCCCTGTTTGCCCATGAAATTGAATATGATTGGACTCAGCTGTAAATATTATTTACACAAGTCTCACATCATACAATGAGGTCCCTAGAGAGTAAACTTGATTAGACTAGTCTCACTGACAGTCAAACCTCCATGCCTCAAGGTCTTGCTTTCTTCTTGTTTTTAAAACTGCCTCACTAATTTATTAATCTACATTACAACAAAAAAGTCTTTTCAGGATTCAAATATTGGAATCATGCATGAATTTAACCCTAAACAAGACAGACATCATTCGATGGACACTTAGCAGAAGTGTGCCACTTCCTTGCACTTTGGAACGATTGATTTAGAAATTTTAAAAGATTCCTATAGGACAACTTTATACAAATCAGAGGCTGTCTGTATTTTAAGATGGCTGCCAGCATGGATTTTAAGTGATCTCTTAGTAGCTTGTATGGATTGATCTGAATGGAATTGGCATCATTGATTTGATTTAAGGTTTTCAGTGAACCTGGGAGAGACTGACTGGCTAATCCATTTAGTGTCACTTCAGCGGCTAAACGTGACGCACATCATCCCTAAAGAAATATGATGTTAAATTGATGTAACACCCGGTTTGGTGTGATGACTTAAATTAATTAAATAGTAAAACATCAGTAAAATAGTAAGTTCTTTGGCATTGCCAATCGTATATTGTTTTTGATTTTTGATACATCATGTTAGACATTTTGTTTGTTGGCTCTTTCTCCACCCATAATACTGTTTAGACATGATTCGTTTTCAAAACAATGTTTGAATTAACACTGGTTGTCTGTCATTTCATATACTAACTGAGATTTTACTGTGATCTCTATATTTACTCAGCCCAGCTCGACCTCACGAGGGTTGCGCCACCCTGTTGAAAAAAAACAGCATATGCTGGTAAGGTATGTTTTGAAGCATGACTGCTGGTTTGAGCTGGTCCTTAGCTGGTCATGAGCTGGTCATGTGCTCTTTCTAAGCCGGTCCTAAGCAACTAGCTCCTGCTCAGTACCAGCTTAGGACCAGCACATGACCAAAACATACCTAGCAAGCATATGCTGTTTTTTTTCAACAGGGCAGTGACTACAAAGCTTTGGTGAACGGCCTTTCTTCCTTTCAGGGCAATAAAACCAAACTCTATCCTCAAAAGCAAAGTCTGTATCATTACTGTGAACATTGTACATTCCTTAATGTCTTTTATCTTTGACGGTGTTAAACATGGTGTCACGTGGATGGAAATATGCATGGAAATGATATGCAGATGAGGTTATGCATAGTAAAACTAGGCGTTGTAAGCTCCTTATATGGTTATTTTGGGGAGGAGTCGGGGTGGAGATGCACGCACACACAATCTTCCCCTGACTGGGATCTATAAAGTGATTTTTGCGCAGGTTCTGGCGTACGCATGGTTTTATAAATCTGAAAACTTTTGTGTGTACGCAAAATCTAGCTTTTGCGCCTATGTACACTTTTAGGATGAAATCTACGGAGAGTTTTATAAATGAGACCCCAGATCCCTGGCTTCCTCATAGACAATGTGTTGTCTGTCTCACAGCCTTTGCAGATACTTCATACTTGGACCCCCTGGTATCTCTGGTTCAGGTGGGGACACAAATACCAATTTTATTGGTGTTCGAAGCTTCTGGCTAAGCATGAAGACAGCTGGTGTACAACCTGTAGACTCATGAACTGCTGTCCAATAGGACAAGGGATAGCTGACTATCCCAATCTCGCTGGTGTTCGCTAGTCAGGATAGCCAGCTGTGTGGACAGGGTATGATTGAACTCTGTGGGTAAAGCAGGGTGGTGCAGGTCGTCTGTATTGCCAGGAGCCTGTAGACCTCCCTGAAGACTTCTGCCTCAAATTTCCATCCTTTGGTCGCTGTGGATTTCTTCTGGTGCCCCGAATCAGAACATTTCCTTCACCAACTTCTCTGCCATTGTGGCTGCACTCTGATAGGGTACTGCATATGCCTTTGGCCAAAATAGTTCACGGTGATGAAGACACAACAGTTCCCAGCCTCTGAGACTGGAAAGGGCCCTGGGATGTTGACTCTTACACACATTCCATTGGTGTCCCAACTAGGTACTGCTACAGAGGGGCATGTGGTCGTTGCATAGGGCCCTTCCTGGCTGTACACACATCACAGCAATGGACATAGAGCTCCACATCTTGACGACATCCTGCCCAATGGAACTGGCTCCTAAGTCTCCACAAAGTCTTTTCACTCCAAAATGGTTTGTCCCCACTGAACCATGGACTAGCTGAAGGAGTGGAGCACTAGCAACAGTGGAGATGTGGTCTCACCACTCGGTCCTTGCCATTGATGGTATGGCAGACCATCATGTAGAGTGAGGGTGACCTATTGGGAGTAGTAGGCTTTCACTACGGGTGCGAGGGCCATTATCTCCTGCCACACTGGTTGCTGTCCTATGACCAGTTACTCACGTAGCCTTTTCACAGTGGGGCAGCTACCTGTAACTGATGCAACTCATGATGCTCTATAGGCCCATTCTATTAGGGGAGTTGCATCCTCCAAGGCTCTGGCAAGAGGTGCCCCCTTGCAGCATAAATGTGATGTAGCAGGTTGGTCCTCTCCACACACATTTATCAGGTTCTGTAGTTTGGAAGTTCATGCTACTCTGGGCTCTCATATCCTTGAGTCAATATTTCAATGTATACTATTTACATAAAACTATACTGTCAGTACAGTTATACTGTCAGGATCCCTACCAGTCGGGCCCTATCAGGATCTTCTTATTGGTTTCATTTTATTTTGTCGGATGTCAAAAATATCCAAAGTGGAACTGACAGTTGGAGAATCTGTGTGACACAAATACTCACATGTCGAGGTCAAAATAAACAACGAGAAGTGTTGAGAAAATAATATATATAATTTTTTGACAAGAAAAAAAGCTCTGCTCCTGCTTTCAGGGATTATTTTTTTCTAGCGTAAAAATGCTTTTGATGCTTTTACTTAAAGTAACATATTAATAGATATATTTTTGCTTTTAATGGTTGTATTGTGTAGTAACCGTTTTATAAAAGTGCTGCTTAACATAAGCTTCTCTACTGTACTGAAGTTTCTTGTGTATGATGAGGGTGTTCCAATTGAATGCATTGTGTCAGGTTAAGGGAATGTGCTCAGGGAATAAGGAACAGTAAATCCTATGCAGGGACCCTGTCAACTGAAACAAATCTCAGTTCATTTATAGAGCTCTTTTCTAATGAGCTGATGATCTGAATTACAGAATGTTACAGAAGGACATACAAAATATGGAGGAGGTGGGGTGGGAACAGATTTGGGAACCACTGGTCTATACTAATGAGCTGATCAGTTGTGTTTGATTAGGCAGACATGTGCACTGCTGGGGAGACTCCAGGAACATGTTTGGGAACAATTGCATTCAAAAAAAGAAGGTTATGGATCAGAGAAGGGCAAGTTGATGATAATCTCTAGGTTATATGTATGACGGCAGCTGATGCAGGTCTGGTGTAGCTGTTTAAAACAGGTGCCAGATTCATTCTAAGCCTTGTTAGCAAATGCTTTCTCTCATTGCTGGTTTGTGTTCCGGATTGTGTCATTTGAAATAGTGACTGACAGGTCTATTTTTAAAGTCGTTTGCCATAGGAAAGACAGGTCCAGATGGCATCACTGTCTTCACTGCCTAATCAAATTAGTAGATTTCATCAGTGCACAGGCCACCACTGAGAATAAATGCATTGTCTCTACAACCCATAAACACGAGCGGTTATTCACCTACTGTAGAGGAAATCTGTGTTTGCTTTACAATTACTTTAAACTATTTCCATTAAATATTAAAGGAATTACCTAAACATGGCAATGGGGGTTATGTGCAAGAAGCATTTTGAAATAAATTTTGATATAATTTTGCTTGTTGCTTAAACAAGTTAAATATAAAATTCAGACAACTGTCTAGCCCAGTGGTTCCCAACCACATTCCTGGAGCCCTCTCAACATTTTACGTCTTTGCCAAGCGGCAACGTTTCGCTCTCTCTCGTGAAACCAACACGGAAGTGACTAAAACTGCAATTCATCGACTGGCCGCTAGAGGCTGGCACCAAAAGGGAGTCAGTCCCATAGACTCCCCATGTTAATTTAATTAGTAATTTATGCATTTAGCAGATGCTTTTATCCAAAGCGACTTACAGTGCATTCAGGCTATACATTTTTTACCAGTATGTTAAAATGCCAAACTTTACAGCAGAAAAAAATATGTTTACAGCCTGGTACAAAAAGTGGTTTTGGTCTATATAGCTAATTTTGCCCTTCATGACAACTGTGAGGGGGGTGAATTTTTTTATAACTTATCCGTTTAAATTATATTAAGCCTTAAAGTTCTGCATAATTAAGGGCGTGGCCACTTGAGTGACAGGTGGATTGCCGCTGGTGTCACCGCCATCGAGCCAGGTGGGCGTGGTTTCAGCAACCAGCTCCCGCTTTTTCGATTATCCGGGAGTGACGCGCGGTGACGCGCTGCCAAGATGGCGACGGCCGGTCTGCCCACTTTGAGCTTCAAAAACGCTCTTCAGAAACCTATGGGTGATGTCACAGACACTACGTCCATGTTTTTATATAGTCTATGGTCTTTGCCTGACACACCCATTTCAGGTCTTGGAGACATGCAAAATGTGCAGTGTTGGGGGAATCCGGGAGAGGTGGATGGGAACCACTTATCAAGCCCTTGTTCCCTCCATTTGCATCGTTCGTTTCAACGCACTAACTTTCACCTGACCAAAGAGCCGGGGCATCTCATCTTTAAAAGCATATATCTTATGCATATAAAATCATAGAATAAAATATTTATCCTCTTAGGGAGAAGTTAGTTGTGAAGTGTCCTCCACAAGTCCTCCTCCAATCATTGTCATCCTTTATGCCATTTACTGAAACAACCCATACTCATGTTTCTCAGTAGGACAGGGGTGACAAGGGTTTTCCTATAGGGCTACTGTCCTGCAGAGTTTAGCTCTTTATACAAATGTGAATGTATCTCAGTAAGCACCCAATTATAATATATTATATACCCTGCACCATTTAAGGTAATCACATCCTGAGCAAATGGTCAACAGTTGTAGGCCTACTTAAATGATTTACTAATACTGTGTTTAAAATGATGCTTTTTACAGTTTGTAAATGATCTAGCTTAATCTACTTACTAGTTAAGTGTCTACAGCAGTATTTAATCGACAGCATGAGTTCATGGAATGCATTTCAAATATGCACAAAAATGTATTTAATGTTTTAAAGATATCTTTAATGACTTTTCCATCAAATGTATAGTGTAGGCCTATAGTAAATGTTTAGTGAACATGTTCAATAACAATTAGCTTTGTTACAACTCACTGAAAAACTCACGCGTTTTATAGATTCTTATAGATTCTTATAGATTTTAAATTCTTCCATTGTACTATTGGTCACATAGGTAACCAGCAACAATGCACTTTTATAACGCAAATGACAAGATTGCATCCTCCCTTTCTAATGACACAAATGTCCATATCTATAAGATCTTTCAAGAAGTCATCTCTTTTTGATTGTCGTATATAAGAGATGTCACAAAGAAGGTTGTTCCCAACTTTTGGGGTGCACATTTTGACAAATCTTATCCTTTAGCATATGTTATTAATGCTTGTAAATCAAATTTTTTTTGCCCTTTTGTTTTCCTTGGGTCTCCAATATTGAATCAGGCTTTAAGTTAGCTCAGATCAGGGGCGGACTGGTCCTCTGGAGATCCACCAGGAGATTTCCCTCTGGGCTGCTGGACAATCTGGGATGGCCTGCTGCTACATAAAGAAGGAATAATAGTATATTTACGTATAATAGAACTTTTTCACAGTGACGTCAGTTAGCTTTTTTTGCACCAGATACATTTCTTGAATGTTCAAAATAGCAAATTTGATCTGCAGTACCCACAATTCACTTATTGCCCATTGGCACATACATGTTTCTCTTTCAGCAGTGATTTTAAAAACAAGCTTTTCTCCTCTCTATCAGTTTCTATAGTGCAATGACAGCAGTGGGACAGAGGCAGTCATCAGAAGAGACAATAAATTGCAGGGAAATTGTGGCTTGTGCTGACAGATCTTAATGTATAAGGAATCAGGGAGAAGACTTTAATCAGACGTTCAGCCATCAGACACAGCCATGCCTTTTCCTTTTCAAGAGATACACAATACCTGCCCTACAGCTATTCACCTCCCGGCGTATTACCACCGGCAAGAGTAATTCGTATGCTTCTGATTGCCACTATTTTTTTCTAAATGCTGGGACAGCTCAAGCTTTCTCCTTAAAGCTATCTTGAATTGAAAAACTAACTGCTTAGGGAGAATATTTTGGGCTTTCAATTCAAGCACAATACGAGACACGAGGTTACATTAGGTTCGCCTTTGCCTGAAGCTCCAGCAGCTTTCTTTATTTCAGTGGGTTTGCAAAAACTGCACAAAGAAGATGGATGGGCTGCCAAAATACATGTATGAAAACTCTCAAATATGCACTTTGCTGGGAAGATGAACAGCGGATTCAATCCCCTGGTCTGCCTCCTGTGATGTGTGGATCTCCTGAGTGTATGAAAATTTGATTATTAAAACAATAGTTCAGCCAAAAAATAAAATAAAGGGATAGTTGGCTAGAAAGTTGGAACCCAAATGCAGGCATTTATTGATGAACACACACACACACACACACAAACACACACACCAGAGACTGACTTTATGGTGCTGTGGGGTAATAAAGCCATTGGAACAAATTAGTGCAATTCTCACCTTTTAAACAAATGAACCATTTAATAAAAAATGATCAACAATCGCATAATTTGTGGACACTATATTCTGTAGCATGGCAATAGAGGTGTCAGAAAAAGACAGCTTAAAATGCATCATTGAATTATTAAATGTAAGTTTCAAACATTTCATCTGCATGTGGCATGTTAAATAATGTGGTCACAATATTGACAAAGTAAATAAACCCATGTATTCGGAAATTAGGCTACCACTCATTCCCATTCAGTGTAATTCACCATTTCTGCCATTTTTATTTCAGGGCATTATGAAAATTTCTTAATTATGTAATAGTCTAAAGTACTGGCTACATGGTAAAAAGCAAGCACTGCTGTCATATTACTGTTGTAATATTTTATTGTAACAGTAGTCCAATAGAATTAGAATTAGAATTAGAATGCTTTATTGTCATTGTACACAAGATACAACGAAATTGCAGGGCTTCTGCGTAAGGTGCGTAGTACAATAGCTAGAATCTTAAGCATTTATATGTTAAATAATTAGGTGAGATTAAATGTTATAATGCTATATTATGTTATATAATTATTACAGGTAACAATTACTATTTCATTATTTTACCTTCATTTACAAATGAGAATTCACAATTCCAACATTACTGAGCAATGGTGTCCCTTTGTGTCACCTGGTGGTGATTTCTTGAACGAGCTTAGGTAATAGGCATTTTGCATTTTGACTATACTGTGCATATACATAACATATTTTGTTAATAAAAAAATTTAAACAAGCAGCTTTGTCATATTTGGCATGCTTCTGTTGCGAGCGAGAATACAGATGACATTAGGCCATAGACATATATTAGCTAACATGGTTTATGTTTGCTGGTTGGATTTAAAGCGACATTCTGAGCCTCAAAGTCAATTTTCATAAATTACAGTACCAAGGTACTTATACTGATGTACAACCTCAACAGCTTGATCTTTAATTTCTACAGGGGAGATGAGTGTAGGATTCTTCCTGAAATCTATTACTATCTCTTGATAATTTATGTCAAAAAAGGACAGATTGCAGTAGTCGATAAAATCTGCCATTACAGAACTATGGTCAGGATCGTCACTGCTGAGAAGAGAAACGATCACTGAATCACCCACAAACTTAATGATTTGATGCCTCTAGCTGTGTTTGACACTTACTATAAAGCACAAATAAAAGAACACACCGTTGTGGTGACCTGTAAAAGAAATGAATGCATCAGATAAAACCACTTTCATATGTTGAGACCTTTCAGTTAAAAAATCCATCAGCCAACATATCACACCAGGATCAATGTTATGTACACTCTCTAGCCTTTCTGCTGCGATATGAGGCTGCACACAGTTAATAGCTGATGAAAAATCAATAAGAACTAACCACACAAAAGTCTTTGCACCTTCAAGATGTGCTAAAATCATATTTAATAGAGCACTCATTGCATCATCAACAACCCTGCCAGTCCTGCAGGCAAACTGAATCTAGATTTGCCTGCTTTATGTTCAACAGCACATCTTTCACAATCCTCTCCAATGATTTCATAATCAGAGAGGTAAGTGCTACAGGCTTATACTCATTAAAAGTATTTGGAATCGTAAGAAGGTGCAATTACAATATAGAAATGAAACAAAAAATATAGCCTCCAATACCATCCGGGCCAGGGCTTTTTCTTTCTCCAACACCCTGGAAAAGTTTTAAAACCATGCCTTTATCAGCAATATACTGTTTTGCTCTGGAACATCATTAAAAAAAAAAACTGCCATTTCCTGACTAAACTCATGAATATTAAAACCGATAAACCTAAAAACAAATCCCAATCTTTACAACTAAAAAAGTATTGGAGACAGTTAATAGAACCAGACCGGAACTAAACATCATTCATTTCAATTTTCTTTTAATCTTAGTTTTCTTCAGGAATAATTTGTAGAATTAAACCAGGTATACAATGTTATGATCGGACATATAAGCTCCCTTTACTCATCCATAACAAAAGGTCCAGACATTTCATTTGTTGTGTCAAGCAGGTTACAAACACACAGGGGCTTCCTTAATATACAGTGTTTACTGTACATCACACATCACTTGAAGCTTTTGTGCAGTGTTACAATAGTTCGGATTGCCATGTCAGCATTAGCACTAGCATAACACATAGATGTGGAACTCTCTTGTAAAGTAATAGGGTTGTAGTGTTACAGATATAAGTTCAGTGTCGGGTGTACATAATGTTTCCCTAACATCACTGTATTATACAAGTTTTTGTAAACACAAAGACGATTTGCCCATCACAGTGGGATCTTTGTCCATGCAATAGAGGTCCCCAAAATCAGTCTCCAGATTGGAATAAGGTTGCTGTTCTTTGAGCCATGTTTCCATAAAAGCTAGAAGACCTGCCCTATTTTATTAATTCAGGAACTTAACATTTGCCTATAAGTTTGTCCAGTTTTTTTTACGGAGTGACTGAACATTAGCCAACATGATCGCAGGGAGAGGTATTCAACGATGGCCTTGTCTCTTCTGCCTCTGATGCAATCCACCACGATCTCCCCCTCTACCTCACACCTTTCAGCTTGGATACCCATCTTCGGTTTACCGCAGTAGATTCCAACCAGATAACTCCACAGGGAATGCCGCCAAAGGCTCCACAGTGCCAGTTCAAGAGTTGCGTACTAGCAGGAAAAACTCACTACTATACTGTAGAGGTTCATGGAGTTTGCAAAAACGCCCAAAAATGGCAAAAAGCTATCAAAAGTAACAAGCCGGCTATCATATTAAAAAGTAATTGTTGTTGCTCCAGTATCCCTTTATACATGGTATGATTGTAGTACTAACAAACTTGTGGGTACACACACACACACACACACCAACAAAATGAAGTTCCTTAACGTAAGTTAGGGAGGAGCGAGCCCATCTAATCTTTCAATCAACAGCCAGAGTATATAAGCAGCTGCTTACCTCTCTCCAGTCTCAGCTGTTCCAGCATCCCTCCACCTCCCCAAAACTCCACCTTCATCTTAGGTACCTTGCCCTTCGTAATCATCCTATATCAAGTCGCTGGGGGTATATCAGAGCTCGAGTTGAAGCTGCTTCATCGAGCCCCTCATCAGTGGACAGCAAGCCAAATAAGTTTACACACAATTTCCTTAAGATTATATGGGCAAACGAACTCGTTAATGTTTGTTAGTACTACAATCAAACCATTAAAACATACATTTCCTGCATTGTGCCTATTATTAAACATGGCAAACATCAGTTTGGGGCCAACTGAAAATTTACCATGTGCAATTGAGAATATGACAAGTAGTTTTGTTTGTTGTGTATTGTCACATGTATTGACATTTTGTCTGTTGTAATATCTAATGCAATGACCAACACATTCTCACTCCCAACTCATCACCTATTGACACTTGACCAGGATCCCTCAGCATCACTTTTTAACACTCAGGGTAACCCTTTACCATATTTTTTTTCAATGTGCAGGATGTGTTGCTTTCAATTAGAAGCTGTTGTGGTCATACACAGGTGTGATGGGCATGGGAAAATTGCCATGATAACATTACATTTTGGAGAATTACCCGTGATTTTGCCTATTAATCATTTATGTTGTTGAGAAGTGGGTAAGTTTAGGGTAGGAGTTTGGTTAGGTGCTCCAATGTTTATGAAAATATTAATATTTATACACTTAATTTTTTTATACTTATTTTTTTAAACAAAAATGCAAATACATATGCAAAGATTTACATGCGTCATCATCTGACACATGCATGTCTTGATCTGATGCATAAGGCAAGCAACTGAAAACAATGAAGTATTCTGCATGTTGAAAAATGACACTAAAGGCGTACCCTGAGTGTTTAAAAGTGATGCTGAGGGATCCTGACTAAGCGTCAATATGTGACGAGTGGGTAGTGAGAATGCCCTGCAATGATAAACATTTTTAGGCTCATTGTATTTAATCACACTTTCTATTATATGTATGTATTTTGTCTTTTGTATGTGGAAACTGAACAATCAAGATGTGTTTTGGGACAGTGGCAGTACCCATCAATCCTGTATGCCAGGATGAAGACATCTGTCACTAGCCTGGATCCTTTAAGTACTTCAAGTGGCGAAACATAATGAATGAATAAAAATACAACTAGGAATGAAGTTTAGAACATTTATTGAAATGGGGAAGTCAAATAAGCTAAGTGGTCAAAACTTTATATCTCTCTGAGGATCCTTCTTGAGACAGGTCAATAAAAATGAAACTGTCATCTCAGCAGGTGCAGTGGAATCAATGACCAATGACAGGGACTATTAGGTGACAGCTGGTGACACCATGACGTTTGTTTCCGGAGTGGTGTGAAAATTCACCTCCACAAAGAGCTCTCCTTTAACTCATCACCTCAAAAAATATGATGAACATGAACATGCCTCGAGTCTAGAGTGAAATGGATTTGCAATAAGAACACTGACACCTTGTCTACGCCGCATGTCGGTGATGTAACTGGGCAAAATAGAGACACTATGCTGCAGAGATGAGCTACTTGACTTGTACAGCCTTTGCTCAACACTCTAGAACAGAAAAGTGCATTCTAGACCACGTATGTACATTGGCGTAAAAGTGTAGTCCCTCTTTGTAAGAAATAAAATGGTAATATAGTAATAAAATAGTTGTTGTTTGGTAAACAGAAAAAAAAGATAAATCTGGAAGGATAAATAAAGTGAGAGAGATAAAAGAAGTTTTGTAAGTTCTGAGTTTGGGGAGTTCAGAAACAGAAACAACAACAACAGCAAGCTTAAGAACCCCCCCCCCGTCGGCAGTATTGCCATTGGGTTACTTTTATATTGTTGGCGCAGGTTGGTTTTTTAAGTTTAGTGATTTCTACCTAAGTGGAACCCACTGGAAGGAGATTTTGACCCCCGGAACGTGGTTTTGGAGTTTTGATAGCCAATTTTGACATACAGTTTCCCCCAGAACGTGATTGGGCTAGTTTTGGTCGTGATGAGACTATTTTTGAGTACCAATTGGGCTGGTTTTGTTACACAAACCTAGAATCCCTGCCTGCCAACATGCCATCTTCTGTCTTAGTTTGTTGCACCTGTTCGTTCAGCATATTATTCTGTATGGTGTCACACTGGTATTTTGTAGACTCAAGCTTTAACATCAGAAATTGTATGGTAGTTTACTTTGGAGTTTGTCCTGCTCTGCATTCTTGCTCTCAATCCTCGTTCAATCAACCTGGAGTGGATTGTGTTCGCCAGCTACCTTGCTGTGTTCCTCCTCTAAGAAAGAGAAACAGGAAGAGAGGTACTCATGCTGGTGATCGAGTAAAAATCAGTTGGGCATTTACTTCTTCTATACAATCTTTGATGGAGTTTCCCTGGCATTCTTCTGAATATTTTTTAATAATCTGTTTGTTCTGCTCCTCCACGATTACAGATTTGCCATGGAGGACTGAACTGTTTAAACCTACATCTAGAACTAGATTTCATTCAACTGGACTTTACCTCGCCATCGTATCCTCTTCTGAACACTAGGACCTATCTAAATAAATATCAAAATTAATATGTAACCAATATTTGTGAATAGTTCTTAATTAGAAACTCTAATTAAATTTAATGATCACTTGAAATTGGAGTAAGATAAAACACAGAGTTAGAAAATAAATTGAAACTCAATCATTATAAATTAAGTAAACTTTGCAGAAGCGTAAGTAAAAGACTTACATGCATTATACCTTCACCCATGCCGTTGAATTCCATGGTCTTTACACTATCTTAGTCAAACAATATGTTGGTTTAATCAGGTCAACCTGAGGATCATACAGAGAATCATACAGGTTGTATAGTTGAGCTTTATCAGTCTGTGTGAGATCTAAATGTCTGCATTAATCAGTCTTAAAGGGGTCATATGATGCTATTTTAAAGATCATTATTTTGTGTATTTGGTGTAACAGAATATGTTGACATGCTTTAATGTTAAAAAAAACACATTTTTCAAATACTGTACATTATTGTAGTTCCTCTATTCCCCGCCTCTATCAAACACGTCGTTTTCTACAAAGCCCCTCCTTCCGACAAGCACAGTCTGCTCTGATTGACCAGCTGACCCAGTGCATTGTGATTGGCCGAACACCACAAGCACGTGTCGGAAATGTAACGCCCCTTTCCATAATCGCGAGCTTCAGCTTTCAACATAAATGTAAAGACAGTACATAATGTCTTTAGGTTTACCATCAGTTCAAGCCCGAAAGGGGAACGGAGTTGCGTGACAGACGTGACGTGACGTGACGTGACATGTGACGTGACATGTGGCCAAGTATGGTGACCCATACTCGGAATTAGTGCTCTGCATTTACCCATCCAAAGTGCACACACACAGCAGTGAACACACACAAACCGTGAACACACACCTGGAGCAGCAATCCCTGCCGGTACGAGACTCGAACCCACAACCTATGGGTTATGAGTCCGATTCTCTAACCATTAGGCCACGACTTCCCCCACAAACACAGACACAGTGATGATGCTCGTATGTATTTGCAGTACACAAGCCGCGATTAAGAAACCACTAATTAAGTCCACTGTGATATAGAGATGTGGGGGCATGTTTGAACGAGGCGTTTTAGCCCGGTCTGGATCAGCCTTCTCTTTTAGATAGAATAAATCCTTTTGTGGGAGACTTTGAGCTTTGTAACTCTGCAGATCTTATACATGCACAAATAGCTACATAACACACTAAAGAAAAGGAAAAATAGAAATCGCATCATATGACCCCTTTAATGATTTCAGATATGATGGCCACTTAAAGCTGGGCCAAATTCCAGAAAACTGTTGCAGAATGGAGGTAAGAGAGGGCTATATATAGGCTTCCTCTAATGCTGATTGATTGGATTATCTGAACATATTCCTCCAGAGCTTTTTAAAAAATAAATAAACTGAAACTTAAAATCTCTGAGTGATTTTTGATTCTGAGCTCAAATTTGATTAGCATATCAAAGCTGTTGTGAAGAGTGGTTTCTTCTATCTCTGAGTCGTTGCAAAATTTAAATATATCGTGTCATTTGCGTGTCTTGAAAAATTAATACATGCATTTATGTAATGTTTTTTTAGATTATTGCAATGCCTATATTTGGGTATTAGCCAATTTTTCAAGCTTTACATGGAATGGTAGCTGTTTATACCAGTATCTGTCATTCTCAAAGGTCCCTGAGATCAGCCAATCAATTGTTCTTTATTATTCCCAGGTTATGTGCAAGATTGGTTTCATCTCAAGACCCATCTGTTCTCCCTGGCCTTTGAAGCATATTGTTATGCTGATTGTCTTAGAGTGTTTTTTTTTTTGGAATGCTTTTGCAATTTAGTATACTGTATTTTTTATGGCTTGTTGTATACCCTTTGATAAACATCTTGTTGTGAGTTTTTTTTATAAATAATTTAAACAATTCCCAATTTATTTTGCTAATAAAGACACTACATTTCATTGTAATTTCATTCAGTTTAGATATTAAGTCGGCAACACCTGCACAATCACATCCACTGCCACATTTTCAATGTGAGAAGGTAAAGAAATGTGGGATGGTAAACTATAGCCTACAGTGGTTTCAACATAGCAAAAAACCAACAAACAAACAAAAACATACGGCAATGTTTCTTGAACTTCGCTGGAGGTAATTCTTAATTGGTGCCACTATCTATTGATAGGTGGTGTCATAGTGGAGAATGCAGGTGGTGAATGCAAGTCAGAGAGTACAAGTCAAAGAATGCGAGTACAAGTCTGCAGCTAGACCCATCTCACGCTGAGGTTCTCATTAGTGGCTGGGAAAGACTTGCCTTTCACAACTCAACATGATAGAGAAAATGTCAGTGTGTGGTGTAACCTTTCACGCTATGCTCACACATCCCTCTCCATCAATCACTCGGGTACTAGAATGAAGATGAACCACATGGATTATATTGAAAGGATGCATGAAAAAAATCTGTGGAAAGTTAAAATATTATATGATTTGTTCTTTTATGGCTGCTTTTTTTCCTCCTCACCACATGGTTTTGCATGATTATGCTGCTAATTATCAGAGCATCACTCACTTAACTCTTCTGGGAGGGCTATTACATGTAGAAGGTAAAAGTGATTCTGTGTAAATGAGTTCCCGCTGAGTGAGTAGCCCTTCATGGATTCAGGGCTCAAATTACCTGCAGTTAAGTTCCAATACCATGAAGGATGAAGGTTAGCTACATCTTGGAAATATTTACGCTCACAGAGGCCAAGGGTTTTAGCACTGACAAAGTTACTGTAAGATGGAGGAGCACTTATACTGTCCACCAGTTCTTCCATTTTTTCACAAACATGGGGCATCCCATTTGGCACTCATATCAGAGGCAAGAAATTAAATATGCATTTTCCCCTTAGAATCTGCTTCCTATAAGTTTGGCTGTCCTCATTTTATGTGTCAGTTCAGTTTGAAGTTAGCAAAAGAGAGCTGTTAGCAAACATGCTTATTGGATCCTGTTGTTCAGCAGGGACATGCAAATGCCGCCACCGCAGCATAATGGGGTGTTTCCTAGCACATCAAATTTCACCCATGAGTAGTGAGAAGCACATTCACAGTCTTTGCGCAGATGTTGAAAGACGGGCCATTGTGAATAATATCTGTACTCTCTTGGAATAAACAATTTTCATCTCATGCAGAAAATTAAACAAAGGCTGTTTACTTTGGCACAATGGGCAGATTAGCTTAGAGGAACAACAAAAATAATTTAGAGGGGTTGTTTCCTGCCAACCAAAAAAATGAAAGTAAACAAGTCTCAATTCCAATGCACATGACCTGTGAATCTCCACGGTACCTGCTGCTCACTGTGCTGACAGCCGGGGAAGCATGAATGAACACATCAGGAGTGCCAGAGCCAGAAGCCACAATGGGGGAGAGGTTTGTAGAGTTAGATGTCAATGACTTGACACCATCACTGAAGCCATTATACGCAACACGTAAAACAGAAGCAAGACGGCATTGCTATACAGTTTCTTAGCAACGAATGCAGTGCTTGCTGTGCACATGAGCTTGTAGCGATTACAGACAAAGGCTGCGGCAAACATTAAGATCTACATTGTCATATCTTTTCTTAGGTTTATTTTTCATGTAAATCTTTCTGTCTGGAATAAAGTTGTTCAGCACTTTTCTGGGATCTTCAACCAGGCATCATGCATAACAAACCAACTACAGCTCTGACACATATTCATATAACAGAGGGACACATGTGGTGTAATTTTAATTTCTGTCCAAAATTAATTTAGTCAAAACAATAGAAAAACTAAGACAATTGCCAGTTCTTTTTAACATAAACTTGCATTCCAAAATGTTCTGGAAACCAAATATGGATATTTGGGAAAATCTTGGCATGCGTGGCTCCTCCTGTCTTTCATCATCTGCTTCAGTTATATTAGCTATTTCATGACCTTCTTTTTCACTTTAATGCTTGCTTTGAGTATATCTGCAGACCATTACTTCACAAATCTTTCATAAAGCTTTAGGTTCTATGCTGTGCCAGCAAAAACAGCTGCAAGCACTCAGTGTTGATTGACAAGCCAACTATGTTATTGCTGGCGTAAAGTGGTATAGCCCAGAAGAACACATTTAGAGTTGATGTTTTGCTGCTAGATATATTAGATGCGGAGCACATGTAGGGGTTGTATATTAACATACATTTGATGCGTAAGCAAAATCAATTCCGTGCTTGTTCGTTCTCATTCCGAGAGATAGCTTGTACTGTCTACCCCCAGAAGATATGCATTCCCAGGAAAATAAATTCCATTACTGAATTCCACTCTGGTCAGGACATCCAATAGCGAGGGTAATGAAATAACAGCGAACAACGTGAAGCTTCCCTCTGTGAAACAGAACAACGTGATCTCATGATAATTCATATGTATTTTACGTAAAATGTGGTTCTATAAAACGAAAATTTACTTATGTTTTTACAGGCACTAAAACGTACAATACTGGTGTATTTTCAGCAGCTAAACATACAAATACTTACGTATTTTTAGCATTTAAATTTACAAAACGGACGTATTGACGACACCTAAAAATGAATCCTTATAAATATTGAAATCGCGGCATTAATTTTATTATTATTGTTGTTTTTAGTTGTCATATCAATTACCTTTTTTTCAATTGCATTATTAAATTGTTTACTCATTTACTTAATATGAAATGATAACATTTCGTTCTGTTCTGTGTGATTTCTGCTCGTTTCCAAGAATAGGCCTACATAACGTCAAACAAGACTTCACTTTAAACCCTTAAAATAAATAACATTTCTGCAATCGTTTAACCTTTACTTGTCATGTAATGTTTACTTTGTTTGCCATGGGCCACAAAAGGCGTTTTCTCCGACATGCTGTGACTGACAATAGAACTATAATATACACCAAAAACGTATATTATTACAACATAATTACGAAATAAAACAATTTTATTTGTGCGCTGTAATCTAAATCATCAGAATCCATACGATTGTGAGGAACAGACCCAAATTCAAGCCTTTATTCTGCGATCTTCATCTCCATCCCAAGCAGCGACTCCAGTGACCGTAAGCAGCAAAGCCCGCGCTGACTGACGCGCTCTTTACAAATTCAAATGTTGCCGCTTCAAACAACAGGTTTTACGGCAGGATAATCAAACGCTCATTGGCTCTTGCCTGCAATCGTCACAGTTTGCGACATGCCTGGTTTCGTGGTTTGGGAAAATAATCTGGATAATATTTTCAGTGATTAACAATTTAAATTCTGCTCTCCACCTCACACAAACCTACTGTATTCCGCCAGAGAGGACTGTGGCTGCAACGCATCGTCATTTGGATTACTTTTGGTACTGCTTTTGACATTTTTGCAATTATAATTGATTATAATATAATATGATTATAATTGCATTTATCTGTCTGTCATGTTTTTCTTATACTGTAACGTTACAGAAATAGTTATGTTAAGGTTTAGAGGTAGGAGTGGGATTAGCGACTATACAAATATTTTTAATGCTATATTGTTACTAAAATGGTTATTTTCCTGCATATTTTGGTCAATTGCGTTTTATATCCTTTATATTCGCTATAAAATGGGTAATTTAAGGTTTGGAGGTAGGTTAAGGGTTCTAATAATCTAAATCGCTTATTGATAAAATGATAAAAATGCATTGATACGAATATATTAATGATATAAAAGATACATAAATATTTAATGTTTTTTAGCTAAAAATACATAGCGATTTGTACGTTTTAAATGTTGAAATACGTCTAAATTGTACGTTTTAGCATCAATAAAAACGTACAAAAATGTACGTTTTGTGCTTGTAAATGTTACGTATTAATACCTACGTATAAACAATGAGACCAGTCTGGACAGAACCTTCTGCTAAAATAATGTCACCATCAACACAGAGCTATTATATGACCTGTAAATATTTCTGCTGTCTGTTTGTTGAAAGTTACAGTGCACTCACAGCACATTGTAATAAATAAAGCCAAACAAGTAAAAAAGACACTTAGAATTAAAGTGAACCAGGCCAGTGCCCCAGAGGTTTAATAGTAGAAAACTGAAGCTCAAATTTTTATTTATACAGCTTGTTGAATGTTAGGACTCAGCAGGGGCTACTGTTGAATGTGACTAGATTTGCCGCACCTAAAGTGTCACTGTGTGAGTGACCTATTTTAATAAGTGACTGTATATATGGAATTTTAGTTTTTGTTTATTTGCTGCTTTTGTATAACAGTGACGTGGTTCAAGTTGAATGACTATTGATGTGTCAGACTGTTGAGGCATTATTCAGGGTAGAGGTATGAATGCTTTGTAGAATCAGATACTTTATCAATATAAGGTGCATGCCAATTTGCATACTTGCACTTGCACTATTAATATAGCTTTGTAGTAAAATTGTGTGAGTAGTGTGTTCACACTAAAAATCACAAAATGAAAAAGTGCACTTTAAATAACCAGATGATGCACTTAATCAACTGAAAAAATAAAGTGTGGAATGTTGAACACAATGCACTCAACTATCGCAGGTTTAAAAGATGAATAATTAAATGCACAAACACAATCAGTGCTAGTTTAGACATAATTGAGCTGTAAATGCCTGTTCAAATTTTTACAGTTTAAGCATGGACTGAAAAACAGGAAGAGAAGGCGCTGTTCAGAGAGATAACGGAAGATTTTGCTTGATCGCCATGGTGTTTCAGTTTGGACCTGGGGATAGAGAGCAAGTGTCCAGATGTAAGCGGTCTCAATGACTTGTGTGGACACAACAACTCCGAGAGATAAAACAGTGCTTGATTATGTAATGTTTTAAAAAAATAATTTTGTATGCATTAATGTTAACATTTTGAACCCCACTCTAAATTTAACTGGCATCCAGTGCAGGAAAATCAGGATGGGGGTGATCTTACATCTGCCAGACAAAAGCCTGCATTTAGGACCATTTGCAAGCACTCCACTGAAAAGTGATTAACTCTATAATAGAGTAAGCTGCAATAGTCCAGACAAGATGTGATAAAAGCATAGAGATGATGAGGGAAATAAATGACATGATTTAATATCCCCATGTATTAGCTTATCAAATTTAAGTCCTGAATCAAACAAAGTTCAAAAGAAAATGATTCAGATAATCATCAACATTTTGATTTCAAAGTGATGATTCCATTGTGAGGAAAACTAGTATCCCAACTTTCAGTGTCCAAGATGTAAAAGCCATGTGTAAAAAAAGACAGGTCCAAAGTGTAACTGTGAGTATGTGTAGGTCCTTGTACCCACTATGTGAAGTTAAAAGTCTGTAAGTTTACAAAACTCCCTTGGTAGTGGCTTAATGTGAATATTAAAATCACCAAATAACATTTGATCAAACCTTAATATTATAACCCCCAGGAAGTCTGCCAATTTGTTTAAAAATATTTGACTGTTGAGGTCGATATATAGTCTGCAGGATCTGCCAATTCCTTAAAATAACATTTGTAACTCAAAACTGCCATATGCATCTGATGGAATGGTTAGGCCATAAAAGTTGTTTTTAAAAACAACAACTACTCCCCCCTTATACCTGGTCATCTCGGGGAGTTTAAAAAGGTGCAGTTCTGAGGAACAAGTTCAGGAAAAAAAAGTTCTGATGAAAAAGTTCAAGTCCCATCTTTTGTCCTAGTTTCTGTCGTAAAGATAAAATCCAGGTTTCGTGATATAAAAAAAGTAACGTAAAATCAAGCTCTTAATAATCAAAGAATGAACATTAAGCAGTGAGGTCTTCAGCAGCACTGCTTCCCTGACTGATTTTAATCCAGCATGTCCACTGAGAACAGTGGAGGGTAGGGACGGGAGACACCCAAAACATTGTCGTCAAGGTCCAAAACAGAGTTTCAGATTGAGCAAAGATTGCAGATCATAAAGGGTTGCATGTTAGACACAATGATACCATCTCCATCTATATGTTCATATTGAGTTCTTAGTTTAGCAGTTTAGCAAATGTAGTTGCATTTTTAGTAACTCTAGGGATGTCCAGTTCTGCTCCGGGAGGGTCAGTGTCCTGCAGAATTTAGCTCAAAGCTACACCAGCATGGAAGTTTCTAGTAATCTGAAATACTTAGATTAGCTAGTTCAGATGGGTTTAACTGGGGTTGTTTTTGTCTGATTTAGTCTGATTTTAGTCCGATTTAGTCTGAGATGCAGCACTAAACAAGGCAACTCATTTGTGAATGAATAAAACAAATTGGAATATACTGTCTGTAAATGAGGATCTTCTTTGTGTAGTCTCTGGAATTAAGAAAAAAAATTCTGACAGTTGACAGTGACAGCAATCAAATTAAGACCAGTGCTGGCAAGGCGACAAACTGAACAAGCTGTACAGTAGCCTTAACAGCTGGACCAACACCTTTACAAGGTGGTAGGAGGAAGGATTTTTAGAAGTCCCCAATAAGAGTTCCAAAGAGACAGTTTTGATTAGACATATATCAGGTTTTAATTGAGAGACACAGATTCTCGGTGTGGGGCTTAACGTGTGGTCATGGACAAAGGTGCAGTTTATATGAGTCCGGAAAGGGTTAGTACCGCTGCTTATTTACAATTTTGTCATTTAGGTCCCACTTTATATTAGGTGGCCTTAACTACTGTGTACTTACATTTAAATTAATAATTTGATATAATGCACTTATTGTGAACATACAGGTTTTTACATTGTACTTATATTTTTTAAATACCTGCATGTTATTACATCTGTAATTCATTTCTGTAATTATTTCACTTATAACAGTAATTTATAAATATACCGTTGACCCATCCCTTACACCTTAACCCACCCTTAAACCTACCCAGACCACCAAACCTCTCCTAACCTTACCCGTATCCCACCTCAACAGCAACAAAAGTGTTTTGCAATACATTATGAACACAATAAGTACATTGTACTTATTTTTTGATGTTAGTACATAGTAGTTAAGGCCACCTAATATAAAGTGGGTCCGTCATTTATAGTAGCTACCAGCTAACATCAGCATTTTCAGACAGAGGTATTGATAGTAATATAAAATCAAATAAACACACACAATTATGATAAGATAATTTGTCTAAGTTCCTCAAGCAGTCTCTGGTATTTTTATAAGAATAATGTTTATTTATTATGCCATTAGTTAACATACGTAACCTTTAACATTCCGCCAAATCTATAAATAGTATACTTATACTATAAACACAAATGAGCTGGGACACTAAGGCTGCGTTTACACTGCAAGTCTTAATGCACAGATCCGATCTTTTCACCATATTCAATTTTTTGTCCCGCCTGTTTACATTCACTTTAGACACACCTCGTATCCAATATCCATGTTTACACTAATCTCCCGCCTAAAATCATTCCACTGGCTTTCACGTCCATGAGCGCAACGACTGACCCTCGAATTCTGCATGGACTTTTGCTTATTCATCTTTTAAACTTTTAAACTAAATGAATGGATACTGTTAATTATTACCTTCTTCTGCATCCACATTTTCATTCTTTGGCATGTCTTCAGCCGTCAAACTGTCCAGAACTTCGGGGGGTCGGCAGCTAGGTTTATCGCCCAAAATTCACTCCATTTGCTCATAAAATGGACAGGTTGTTCTGTCCACTGCGGTTGTTGTGATCGTTGTCCTCCTTATACTTGGCTTTAATGCTCTTTATCTTGCGTTGGCATTGCAGCCAGGTTCGGTTGTAGCCACCCTCATGCATGGCCCGTGCTATGTCTTTATAGACACAGCCCGATTTCTGTATGAACCATGCAATTTTGCCTGGGTTGATGTCTCTCCCCATAAACTAATTAAACGTGACACCTCCTCCTGGCTCCACTGACTTCCATCCATCGCAACACATAAATATCGTAATGCCGCGTGCAACTCGTGCTTGAAACAGGCGCGAGATGATGACGTTCAACGCAATCCGTCGTGGAACAGTGATGTAATTGACACGGAGAATCGGATATGCGTGTTTAGACGTAGGTCGGATGTCCAGATATCGGATATGTATCTGATTTAAAACCACATTTGGAAACGGCTCAGATCGGATGCGAAAAAATCGGATCTCGTGTGGATTTTTGTGTTTACACGCATGCATCAAATTCCGATCTGTGTCAAAAATCGGATTTTTTCTGCCAGTGTAAACGCAGCCTAACTCCCTTTTGACTCTGCCTTTGTCCATATGTGACAACTCAAGCCCCAGTTGGCCCACTTTGAACCAAGGTATTTGGCTGGGCAAAAAGCCCTTGGCAGTTTGCCTTGAGGAGGCTTGATCAGTCTCTGGAAGTGACAGTAGAAATGGCTGGCCCTTGAACGCAGTAGGACAACCACGTTTGGCCCGATAGTTATCTAGATGCTGCTTTGAATCCCCAATCCATGTCAGTGTCACTAATATAGATAACATGCACATACCAGAAAGCAGCAGCAAAACCAGCATAATTTTCTTTGATTATTATTTATTTTTATTTTTTTTACCAATTTTGTCCAGTCACTGTCTCAATTAGCTGGGCTCAGATAGCAGTCCCATGCCCTGTGATGATTTAAATAATTAACGTTTAGATGCACCATAATGAAAACATTCTTCTAAATGTAAAGGTGATGGGATGTGCAGGCAGGAGTGTTCAGTCAGTATGTTTTCTTCTCACTTGGGCTGTAATTTCCAAACGACATGTCCTTCGGTGAGTCAAGGGCACAAGCTGACTGTGCTGTCATCAGCGCTGTGTGGTGACCCATGGGCCCAATGAGACTGCTTTACTTCCTCACTGTTTGTGATTTTATGGCTCCATTTCAAAACTGCCTACAAAGATCTGCCTACAAAGACAAAAGCATTTTAAGGCATCATAGACTGATGCAAAAGCTGTTTCACAAGGTAGGCATCAACATTATGCTGCAAGAATACCTGCAAAAAAAAATAAAAAAATGAAGGCAGTCACAGAGAAAGAAGTCTCAGAAAGTACTGCAACAATTTAATCCAACTGGAAAAATGAGTTAAGAAAAAAAAAAAAATATATATATATATTATAAATGATTATAAATAAAATTTACATAATTTGTTATTCTTTATTGTTGTTATATACCTGTATAATTATGAAATAAATAGAAATAATAGTAAAATACTACTACAACTACCACTACTACTACTACTACTTCCAATACAGTAAAGACACTTAAAAGACGCTGTTCTAACTGTGTGCATTTTTGATTATCTGATGCCAATCTCTTCCTCATTGGAAAGAGATAGAAGTCTCCAGCCTGTGAGAAAATAACAGATACAACGTTCTGAGCCTCTGGCCCATGAGAGAAGAAACATTAACAGATATATCCATGTTCTGAGACCTGTGAAGAAAGAGACAATAACAGATTCCATGCTTCTGAGTCTCAGCCCGTGTGATAGCAGGCAATAACAGATATAACAATGATACAACTCTGAGTCTGTGGCCTGTGAAGGCAGAGAAAGCAACTGAAAAGTCACGCTTGTGAGGCAGCAACAGATAGGACAACATTCTGGGTTGTCTGTAATCAGCACAGGCTTATTGGAAAAACACTTATCCAAATAATTCAGTTCCCCCTTTCTCTCTATATATTTTTATGTCTCGCTGTAAAATGTTTGTCTCTAAGAAATCCAAGATGGTGGCATGTACCCAGCTCTAGCAATAACAGTGCAAGATGTGTCTATCGTCTCAAATGTTCTTATCGTTTTGTCTTTAAATGTCGTCTATGATCATCTAACACGGCAAGAAACTGGCAATGTCTGAACTGCAAATACAAAACTGACCAAATCAACTGCTGGAAAAAAATTGCAGTCAAGTCACTTTTATTTCTATAGCGCTTTATACAATAGAGCTTCACAAAGATAAACACTTCCATAATGTACTTAAAGTGCTCTATTTTCACGCACTAATTTTGTACTTAATATACTAAAAATATTCTTTAGTACTTCTTAAGATAATCTTAAGGACATCTAAGTGTACTCAAATGTGCTATTTTGGGACAGCATGAGTATGAACTAAAATGTGCTTTTAACATACTATCTCTGTTTAAAATTTTTTTTTATTTAGATACCACTTGTAGTACTCTTGAACCCACTAGTTCATGAAAGATGGGTTCAAGATGGTAACTAAATACATTTTTTTAATACAGAGAAAGTATGTTAAAAATAATAATTTTTAGTATAAAGTACAAGTACAAAATTAGTGCGTGAATATAGAGCACTTTAAGTACATAATGGAAGTGCAATTTCTTTTTTCTCCTGGGATTCCTCTCTGGCAAGATGAACCAACATGGTGTGGTTTAATTCCAGGCTGTATCACAAGTCAGAATTGTGAATTTCTGAATATTCATCCAGTTCCGTCTGCTTGAAATAATAGTGTCATTAGCTCAAATCAGTTCAGTGTAGGTTCAGTTGAGATCAATAACGGTGTAACATTCATCAATTTGAAGTGAGTTCAGTTCAAGCTGTTCTACAAAAGGGTGCTCAGGCTTGCGGTCCTCACGGTTCAGGGCCTGCTGTTGCTGAGGCACAGTAGCGGCTGAGATTGTGGGGATCGCAAATGAGGAGGTGGATGTGCTCAGCATTGAGGACTCGCCACTTATCTCTTGCTTATGAGGAGATGGTGGAGGTTGTTACTCGTGACGTGGCTGAGTGAAACATTGACTGGCCAGCTAAGAGGCAGGATGTTTGTCCTGAAAGTAAATTGGATGAATGTTTCCTGCCAATAAAATCACAACCTCCATTTCGGGGGTCTGCTGTTTTTCCTGATCTCCACACCGAGGTGTCAAGATTGTGGAAGAGACTGCTTTCAGCCCGGCTCTTCAGTCCCCAAGTCACTAATTACTGAAATATAGAAGAACGGGTATGGGGTCATTGACATGTTGTGTCTTTTGCATGCTCAAGTTCGTTATTTCAAATTTGGACACACAACAAGCTCGCTCATAATAGAAGCTCATGCACTGCAACATGCTTTTTCCAGGCACATCTACGCCATGGCAAGATACAAATTTCAACTTTTCAGAATGCCACAAGTGACAAGAAGCAACCAATCAGTTTTACCCTTTCCAATACAACATTGAAAGCTCAGCCAAGACAGAGGAACAGCTGATCATCGATGTACAGGGATACTCATTTTTAAATAAATTTAGTAGCAGAGCTACTGCAAGCGATTTTCAGTGCTGACATTCGATTTGCAATTTTTAGAGATGGCCAAAACCATCGAACTTCTAGGGCGGCCCTGGTGACTACTGAGAAGCATCTCTAGTTGAATTTATCTGACCTGAAGTAAAGGGACAAATCTGCATTCGCCTTTTGGCTTCTTTGGTGATGCCGTTAACACAGATGTCGAGAGGTTCCAGGAGGTAAAGAAGCAAACTGCAGTCTTCCAGCTCTACCTCCCTCACTGGGTTCAGGTCTTGGCAGCTGCTGGGTGAGTGCAGCAGTTTCCAGCAAGTTCAGTTCCTAGTGTACACCTGGAGACGTTGCAGCACCGTGAAGCTCGCACCCTCTGAGGAAATTATCAGAGCAACCAGTTTAGTTGTTCCCTGCCGGTCATCTGCTTCAGAGCACCTCAGAATACGCCAGAGGCCAGTCTCAAGAGACTGGTTCTTAGATCATCTGGCAGCGTAGAAACTTCAGCCAAATGTGTCTCGATGTGTCCTGCAGACTGTAGAAAGAGGCTACAGGGAATACAGGCTCATACAGCTCTCCTCCACATACAGAATGGACAGTGACAGGCAAAGTAAAGGGGCTACTCAAGGCAAAATAGCGCATACTCATAGATAAAGGCTTGTTTACACCAAGGACATTCACTATAATGATAATATTGATAATCATACTTATTCTATGAGAATCATGCAGTGCACTCCTCAGGTATAAAGACAACTACACGGAGTGTTAGATTCACTTTTAGAATGGTTTTCCAGCTGATTAATAATAAAAATATTGATAGCCAACCAGAAGCCATACTGCTTTAATGAGCTCCAGCATTACACTGTGTCCCAACTACACGCGACACTACAAGATTCCAGCGACAAGCAATTTGGGGTGTCCACACCAGACGCAACGTGACACTGCGACGCGACAGAATCAATCAAATATCACAGCCAATCAGAAGCGTGTGTGGGCGGGCTCTCTGTGGAAGCGCACTGCTCTTGCAGGGAAATGGATACGTTTATAATCTAATTCATAAATATTAAACCTTTTTAACATCATTAAATGTACATACTGAGTGACTGATAACATTTTTGTCATGGAATACACTCATTGGTTCGCAGTGAGTCCACAGTTTTAACGGTCATCTTTGCTTTAATTTATTTTCAAGATCTGAGGTAAACTATCTATTGTTGCTTTCAGTATGGCTATAAGGTCACACTAAATTATATTTAAATTCACATTAGAGACGTTTAACTTTGAATAAAGCACAATCACCTGAGATTATCTACTGTCATATAGTTTGTATGTTGTTGTTCCAGCCGCGACGTCGTGGAAATAGAAACTGTTTCTAAATTAGAAATTTCGCGTGTCGCCGTCGCGGCTAGTTAGGACAAAAACTCAGATGGAAAAGATACCTTTTATCACGTGTTGCGGCGTCGCGTCACGTGTAGTTAGGACACGGTGTTAAAGGGCTAGATGACATAAATGCAGCGTGCATATAATAAACAATGTTATTGTCTGCTGGTGTGGACACTTATGTGTGTTTTTTTTTAAATTTTTTTTTGACTAATAGCAATTATTTCTGGGGCATTATATCGCCCAACAAAAAAAGTAGTTATTGTAGTTTAGTCCTCTTTGGTAGAAAGTGTATTTTTGATTGGTCCCCCTCAGTAGAAATTACATTCCAAGGAGATTGTCAATTTTGGGGCAAGTAATCAAGATTAATGGTCAGAGATGCACAGCATGACCATCACATGTAAACCAGTGATAGTAATCACGATCACGAGCTCTTTGGATTGACTTTCCCTCCCACCTAGAAGACAAAGAACAGACTGAGATTCCTTATGAAAGACCTCTTAACCTCTGGTCTTCACAGGACATGTCCTTATGTTCAGAGAAATGGTACAGAAACTGTCTTTTACAGATGTAGATGCACCAAAATGAACTCAAAAAGGCTTATAAACTAATATTGAATCGCTGGCCGTCTCAGTGATCAGCCGTAAAACAGTGATTCTTTCCAAATTCCCTTTAAAATCTTAAATGATTCCCTTTGAGCTAAATTGACCTGTTTCCTTTACACCGGTCTTGCGACCAAAGATAGCCTACGATAGTTTTCTGACTGTCAGAAATTCAGCATGATCAACACACAGTGTGTTTGCTGCAACGACCTGCGTCTACCCAGCAGCCAATGAAATTGCAACATGAAATTGATCCACGCGACGCTACAATTTCAATGCCATGGAGGCAAAAAAAGTAGAATGTATACTGGTATGTGGGATACCCATAAAGAACAAATTCTTGTTGAGTTGTGGCAGCTGAGGGCATGGTTGTACGATGTGTCAAGCTCCCTGTGCAAAACTGGCATCCCAAGTTGTCCTCTTTTCCCGAGCCATGAGCGGGTCCATATTGCCCTCTTCCGCCGTCGCCTCTTCTTTGTTTCAGTGCACATGAAAAGCACAACTGCCAAAGCGCGATCCATCTTGATGTAGCGGTATTTGTTTACCACTAGCGCATGCTGATGATGTTGCACTAACGTGTGTCGCAGCCGTCGCAGCCTACGATTCAATAGGTGTCATCATCGTACAGTCTACATGCTTGTCGTACCCAAGTTTAAACGATCCATGTCGCACAGTGTGATAAAGTAATGATCTTATAGGATTGCTAAAATCGTGCAGTGTATCCCGGGCTTTAAGCATTGGCCTGTGCACCCCACTGGTAGGCATAACATTAGGAAAGAATTCATGAACTTTGTTTGTTCAGATAAATGTTGTTTATTTGTTTGTTTAATTTCACTGCAGATTCATTTTTAAACAAGATATCGTTCAATGCAGGCTTTTCAGAGAGACTGAAAATAAAAGATGATGCACTGCAGACTATATTAGTTCTGACAGTAATGTTGCAACACCAGTGTGAGTAACAATGTTTTTACCATGTGTCACTATTGTTTTGTCTGAAATGTACTAGTAATACATTTAAAGAAATACCCACATTGTTTTCAGAGCACATAAAATTATTAGCATTATTAGCATTATTATTATTAGTGTTCATCTATCTGTTACGCAATATTAGCAGTGGGCATTCATTTCCAAATTTTGAATGGGGCATACTTATCAGAATGATGTGTTTTAAAGAAGGGTCAAAAACAGGACAGAAAATAGCATATTACTTCTAAATTATGATGGTTTTTAATGTAAAAATCTTGCTAACATTATAAATGGAGTTCAGAGAACAAAAAGGGGGTCTGGTTTAAGTGATCATTGGATCATGTGTCACCATAGAGAAGCCTGTTGTTTCATTGTAGATCATATTATGACATTCTGATTAAACATTGAAACATTAACGTCAAAAAAGAAAAAAGAAAAAAAAATCGTTCACAATACGACCTATAACTTTTTTAAAAGCCTGTTCTGGAGCATCACCAGCACTGCACATTTTGCATGTCTCCATAATCTAACACACCTGATTCAACTCATAGGCTCATTAATAGAGAAATGCAAGACCTGAAGTGAGACCATACAAAATGTGCAGTGCTGCAGGTGCTCCAGGACAGGTTTGAAACTACTGATCTATAACATACTTTTAGAAATATGGAATGTTCATTAAATGCCAACTTTAAAGCAGGCTACAACATAAAATGTGAAAAAATAAAAATAAAATTCGGAATACTTTTCAGTGCTCTGTAATATATAATGCATTTTGCCGAAAATAATCACAGATAAGGATGTTCAGTCAGTTCAGGGGTGTTACAATTCCTGTCAAATTTGGCTGTTTTGTGTTTACTTTTAGGGCTCTTATTTTGAAGTGTATTTTCTATTCCCATTGTTTGGCTGTTTCATTTCCTGTATCTAGTTTTACAATCCCTTTGTAATCCTATTGTTTGTAATCCTATCCTTGTTTGTTTCCATAGCAATTCATTACCTATATCTTTTCCTTGTCGAGCCCTAGTCACCATTTGTATTCACAGCTCAGTGTTTCCTGTGCTGGTTGTCAAATCTTGTCCGTTGTGGGTGTATGAATGGTTTTCTGTTGGGTGTAGATGTGTCAAAGACATACAAAATGTGCAGTGTTGTGGGTACTCTAGAACCAGTATATAAAACACTGATCTAAAACATGTCAGATGTTTATTTATTTGGCTAATGACAAATAGCACAATAGTACAATAAATGATAACGGTGGTGTTTGAGAGGTTTCAGCAGATATTTATGCCTACACTGTGGGCCTGAGCTTAGAAATAAAGAAAGCACTGAGATTTGTTCATGGTCTGTACTGAGATTGATTTTAGAGCAATAGGAAAAACAAATCTAAAAAAAACATCTATTTCCTGGAGACTGCTGGATGCAGTTTGGAGCTTTATATTTCATTTGAAAGCAGGTTTGTGTGTGCGTTTTGTGGCTCCTTATTCACATTCCCCACCAAGCCAGCTGCAGTCATTGAGTTGGGAGTAGATTTTATTACATCAGATTCGATCAAACTCTATAACCTTAATCAGTCTTTTTCTTTCTCGCCTATTAATCCAATTTATCCAACACCCTCCTTCAGGGCAAGGGAAGTGCAAGTATGTGTGTTTGTGTGTGAATGATTACCGGATCTCTATCAAAATGCTTGTGTGGTGACTATAGCATCAGTACTTGATGAAGTTTCAAGAACACTTGTGTGAATATTACTACTGTCAGTGCATCTATCTTTTTCCATATTTCCTCCTCTCTGTGCGCTTCAACAGTGGTGTAGGTATTAGGGCACGTACAGATGGCTTTCCACAGCACTATGCCTGCTGTATTATCTGGGTATGCAAGACAAGCTTTTGTTCTTGGCCTCAGTCTTAAGATAAAACCAACCACTCACACTGCAGTAAATAAAATAAAATAAAAACTGGTGACCAACTGAGGATGGCTGAGTTGTGTGCTGAGATGTGTGCTTTTGTGCAGGACTTGATTACGGTGAAGATCAGGGACAGGTGCGCTGATTAATTGTGAATAAGTGCGGGTGGTTAGTATTCGGGTGACTGTGCTCGTTCTGTGCTGGTGACAGAGGAGCCTGGTGTGTCTGTGACACTGTAGTTACACTTGTGCATTTAAGCAATCAAGTCTGCTATTTCATTATACTGTAATAACTGGATCTGCCTTTGAGTAATAATCAGAGGATACATTATGTGGATTAAGATGTTTAAAATTACATGGAAAAACCTATGCAGTCCCATTTACATGCTGCTTGTCATCACTAAATTCAATTTAAATTCAAATAAAATAAAATTGCCTCGTTTGTTGCTGTTTTTAAAATTCAAAACATACATGAAAAGGTAATGTGGAAATTAAGATATTAGTACCGCAAAATGTTCTGTTATAGCTGCTTTGAAACAATAGTGTAAAGTGCAATATAAAAAAAAACTGACTTGCCAATGTCTAAGCATAGTGCAATCTTTTTTCAAGCTAAACTCCAGTGGTGGAATGAGTAGTGAAAAAATATATTCGAGTAAAAGTACTTTTTCTTTCCAAAAAAGTAGTGAGAGTAAAGTAAAAGTCCTTGACCAAATAAATACTTGAGTAAAAGTACTCATGAGCAGTGAGTGCTGAGATGTGGAAAACATTACTGTCTGCAGTTATGGCGACTGACTATTTACGAAATTGAATGAACACCTAGAAGATAATTACTGAGGTCAGTGCCTGTTAACAGCACATCGTTGCGGGAGACTACATTGTGTTGGTCACTAGAATCAACTACTATCTGGATTTTTTCCAGGTTTTGAAGACAAAAAAAACAAAAAAAACAACCACTGTTCCTTCATTGCATGGTTGTTACTTTTATATCATTTAAATATATATATATTTAAACAAATGTCTCATGTGGTGAATACACATTGAAATACACCTTACATCTTCATCATTATTTTCAAAGAGGTTTTTACATATTTAAGGTAAAATGTTTTTTTTTAAACATAAAATATACAAATATCATGATTTATTATCATAAATTTTATTAATAACATTCCAGTAGCTTAAACGGTATGAGCTAATAAAATGTATACCTTGAATGCAACATAAGATGCTTTAGATAAAAACGTTTTTCAAATGCATTTAAAATATCATTAAGTTATTCAGGATTTGCATTACAAGATCTATTATGAACTAACCTCATTGTAAAAGGTCAAATAATGTCCTTTTAAAAACAAGCCTACTTGTTTTACTGCATGTTCTTATTTTGTGTTTGTTGCATGTTGGTTTACACACACTACTCAAGACACACATACATACATATATATATACAGTATATATATATATATATATATATATATATATATATATAATATAGATAAAAAATAGCATCTATACAGACCCAGGACATGGTTAAATGTGTTACTTTTGTATTTGTATTAATTGTACTAAATTAACATGTTAACAGTCCTAATTCTTACAGTTTTTTGTTTAACTACTAAAAACAAGCATCAGTCACATTAGAAAAATTCACATTAGCTTATCTCACTTCACATCTCCCTGAATTCACCAGTATCGACAGTTAAATCAGATGAAGATGTTCAACTTCTGTTTGTGTTTGTAATATTGATTTACCAGCATCATAAAGAATCCCTGTCGCTTGGAGGAGCTTGACTGGCCATGGCTTTCATGTTAGTCGGCGTCTCTCTGAACTTGGCGTTGTGGGGGTTGAAAAGCTGGCGAGTCTGAAGTACTGTAAATCATGGATACAATCTCCATATGCACGCTGCCCCCTACATTTTCTACATGCTGCCAGCTTGTGGTACTCAAAAAGAATAGAACATCACAATAATACATATTTTATGAAGGCAAGGCCAATAGTGAGCTAGTACATTTCCAGTGGCAGGGAAAAGGGTTTGAATGGGGTAGGGTGAATGGCATTAAGCCAGGTACTTTCAATGAGTTGAATAGGAAATTTAGAGCAAAGAGTTTAACTTTGGGGACCTCAAAGACTCCAGGAGTGGGGTTGCTGATATGTGAATACTGAAAAAGATAAGGGTATAGGAGGCAAAAGGGCAGAGCTTCTAGCTCTAGTAATATTAATAATAATAATGAAAAAGCAGAAAGTTGTGGGTTCAACCTCTGCAGCTGAGTGTAGATAGGACACAAGACTGCTAAAACTGCTACGTGGGCACTCCAACAACTGGTTGTGACATAACCCCAGCCTTAAGGAGCGGATTCCAGACACTCCACCACCCAGTATCAAAAAAAGTCCAGGAGGGAGGTGGAATGGAGGCGGATCAGGGGGAGGGATAGTGGGCCAGGCCCATGTGGTGGAAGAGGGCCTTGAGACAGAGGTAGCCCAGGGTACCAGGGTGGGGCCGGCAGGGCAGGAGACTAGCGAGGCTCCGGCTAAACAGGAACCCCAATTGAGCTGGGAGCTTAGCAGGCAGCCAGGGCGGAGCTGACAACCACCTCAACAAAGCTGACCAGGTAGATGAACACCCTAGCGGCTCAGGCAGGACTGCAAAGAGCAGCACAGAGGGTTTAATACCTCTGAGACCACCTCCAGGACCACCAGACTCAGGACCACTGGAGTCAGATCCTCCAAGACCACCGAACTAGACACCACCAGAGTCGGATCCTCCAGGACCACCTGAGTCAGGCCCTCCAGGACCACTGGACTAGGAACCACCGGAGTCGGGTCCTCCAGGACCACTGGACTTGGGACCACCGAAGCGGACTGTGCTGCCCTCCTCCTTCTCATCCTCTGCTTCTCAGTAGGAGTTGGAAGGCCAGGGCTGGTGGGAAAATCCCTGCAGAGGGGTTCAGACCTGGTGTTGCCCACGAACTTCGATGATGGAGATACTTCACGAAGCCCCAGAAGTCCAGGATCCTGAGTCCCTCCATCTCCCACTGGGACAGAGAATCATCCAGGCAGGCATTTAGGAAATCCTTGAGAGCCTCATCATAATACCCCTAGCCCTAACGCTAAAGACCAGAATAACTGGGCGAAGCCTCCTATTTCACTTCCCTGCTGACGCAGAGCCATCAACTGCCGAAGTCGAGCCATCCGCTCCTTCCTAGTGGCAGGGGGAAGGACCCAGATATCCATAGTCCCAGGTAAGGAGAAAAACTGCTGGATCTAGAGGTGGCTGAATTATTCTGTCATGAAGAACTCTGAAACAAGATAGATCCAGTTGCAGCTTTTATTATAGAGTCCAAAAAGTAGTCTGCATTGGAGCAAAAACAGAAACATAAGCAAAAAGTAATCCACAGAGGAAACCACAAAAACAGAGAACTGCAAACAATAATGCAGCAACGAAACACACTGAGAACAGGGTATAAATCAAGGATGAAGCAAAAAACAACAATTCAATTCAAGTTTATGTGTATAAATCCATGATTTACAGTACTTTCACGATACAAATCGTTGCAAAGCAGCTTTACAGAAAATTAAGTTTCTACAATATATTTAATAGTAGCTTATCAGTGGTGACTATGTCAAATTGATGTACATATGGCAGAAATGTACGGTAAAATTCAGTTAATGACGTAATCAAACAGACGATGAACACTATTAACAGCAATGATTATATGTTGCAATCAAACTTGTAGCAAAATTTGTTAGTTTATGTTGTTTCAGGGTTGGCATCATCTCTTCTCAGGTGGTCATAAACTACTAGCGCTTCTCCGCAGGGTTATCTCCCTTCACTCTGAAGGTTTACGTGGCGGAAATAGCTGCTTACCATACCCCTTCAGTGTGGTCAGCCATTGGGAAGACACCCATTCGTTACTCGTTTCCTACATGGCACCCAGAGACTGAGGCTAGTACAGTGCACCAAGGTGCCCTCATGGGACCTGGCGGTGGTTCTGGAGGGGTTGTGCAATGCCCCCTTCGAACCCATTGAAGAGGTTCCTGACAAGTTCCTCATGCTGAAGACAGTCTTCCTTCTCGCTATATCTTCCCTTAAAAGGACAGGGAATCTTCAGGCACTCGCAGTATCGTGCATGGAATTTGCCCTAGGCATGGTTAAGACGTTCCTTTACCCGAGGCTCGGGTATGTCCCTGAAGTGCCTACATCTACACCAGGGGCCATAGTACTCCAGGCCTTCTGTCCTCCTCCCTTCCAGGAAGCAGGCCAATCAATCAATCAATTGTACATTCAGAGTGCACTCGACCTGGAGTATGGCAGCCTCTAAGGCCTTCTCAGTGGGTGTAGCACTCCAGGACATTTGTGCTGTGGCAGGCTGGTCCTCTCCGCACACATTTGTCCGCTTTTACAACCTAGACCTGACATCTACCCCAGGGTCCCAAGTTCTCTCATCTTGATGTGCTCGGCAGACAGACACCGGACATGGACTTGCTTGTAAGGCGCAGTGGGTATTCTGCCACATTCTCTGATTTGTTTTATTTCCTCTGTTTACTTCCTGTTTCCTTAGTTGCCTTGGTTTTTGATGATATCCTATTTAGTTTCCATGGCTACTGATTATGTTTTGCATCAGTTTCTTGTTTGGTTGTTGCTTTT
The DNA here is from genome assembly GCF_001515605.1 of Sinocyclocheilus anshuiensis. Taxonomy (NCBI): domain Eukaryota; kingdom Metazoa; phylum Chordata; class Actinopteri; order Cypriniformes; family Cyprinidae; genus Sinocyclocheilus; species Sinocyclocheilus anshuiensis. The sequence continues at coordinate 3,255,908 of NW_015551045.1, forward strand.
CCCATGTATATATTTCCCTTTGTTTTCATCTTGAGTTTGATGGTTATTGTCTCTGATGTTATTTGTATCCCTGCCTGCTCTACCATGACAAAAGGACCCTGGGAAAATAGTTCTGCACCTGTTTCATTTCCCCCATAAATGTGGTAAAATAAGGATCTCTAAATGTGTCATAAGATCATACACTGAGAATTTTGATGCTTGAAAATGAGAATTTGATGGGTTGCAGTTATTTATAATGCTATAACCATTGTTCATGGCACAATGACTATGTGCAAACATTTTCACTCTCAGTGAAGCCTCAGATAATCTGTGAACTAATGGATAAAATGTTCCTTTAAATACGTTCACATTTTTATAGTTCTGCATAACACTTTTGACAGATTATTAAATAGGAGTTGCTGACTTTTATTAAACTTGTGCTGCCGCTTGTGCTGTCTGCTGTACTTGATGTATGGCAAGATAAAAACATCTGACAAATTGTCTGATGAAATCAAAATAATCATGGTACATCCTTTAAGGATGTCAATGTTTAACTTCAGCATCTGTTTATATATATATATATATATATATATATATATATATATAAGCAGAAGCTTGGTTTTTTTGCCCAGTGACCCATTTTTGTGTTGTTTTTAAGGTTTGTTTTTGGATTATTGTCCGGTTGGAAGATCCAAACATGGCCCATTATAAGATTTCTTTTTGTCACTTTTTGATTTTTTTATCTGTTGGTTTTTGATAGAATCAAAGATGCCATGTATCTAAACAAGATGTCCAGTACCTCCAGCAGAAATATAGGCCCACAACATTAAAAATACAGCAGTATA
>NW_015551045.1:3256860-3261667 GCF_001515605.1 Sinocyclocheilus anshuiensis
GGGAACTTTTTATCCCTGTGTGCACCAAACCCATCTTGAGTGGTTGTTGATAAAAAGCTAATTTTTTGGTTACATCTGACAATAGAAGCCAGTCCCATTTGAAGTTCCAGTCGTGTCTGACAACAGAATATGCTGGGGATTTTTTTTGGATGAGAGCATTTTCTTTTCTTTTTTTCTTGAAACCCTCCCAAAACAACATGTGGTGTAGGTACTGTTTGATTTTTTTAAAAAAGGTTTTCTGACCCTGAGACTCAACTATTTTCTGCAATTCTCCAGCTGTGGTCCCAAATAAAAGATCAAAATGATTAACAATGCAGATTTATTTTCACAACCTTCTTTGATCATATTTACCAAGGGAGCCAATAATTCAGACCACGACTGTATATATATATATATATATATATTACATTACAGATGTTATCTACATCTGTAAAAACATCTGTTAAAGCACCTTTTTTGAAAGGGTTGATGCTCTTTCACTTTAAAATGAAGAGATAACATGGTCGTGCGATCAATAGGAGATAAGGGCAGTGTTACTTGTTTGAATAATATATATAGCTATGTGTATGTGTGTGTGTGTAGACAGATAGATATACAGTATATATATATATATATTTTTGTGGCAAAAAATATACTTCACCTTTAAAGACAGAGCAGCTGTACGAGACTGTAAATATGTGCAGCCTGAATTAGGTTTGTGAGGTCCATTCAGTATTCTATTTGCTCACACTGTGAGTGTCACAAAGAAAATGTTAATGTATGTGTGATATTTGTGGAGTGTCCAGATGGAAACCACGCAAAGGAGAGGGCCAAGGTCATAGGAACACACACACACACACACACACACACACACACCTACCTCATAGCTAATGTGACAAGACAGCAGCAATGACAAGGAAATGAAAGGACTGAATATTTATTCAACGTAAAGAACAGCAAACCAGGACACATAAAGATAGAAAACAACACAAGAATACTGTTTTTAGCTCCACAAACAAACTTTCACAACAAAAATAAGAGCAAAACATCTTGAGGTCAAGATTTAACAGAAATAACATTTATGACAGTCTTAGAGCTACACAGTGGCAGGGAGTACCGTTGGTCAAATAACCAAACAAACCTTTTAGATTGAACAAAATTAGCTCCAATTATTTCATACTAGTTGGCCATACATTAAGACACTGCAAATATTAAAGTCCATACATTTTATATACCTCACATAAATCTTAAGCCAAGTACATAACCTCACAATTATATGTAATTACCCAGGGTTCACTGAGGAATCTTGGGTTTCAGTTGTGTTTGACAACAGTTCCACTTGAAATCTATTGCAACATGCATGTTACAGAGTAAGTCAAGTTCATTAGGAGCTTGATAAAGTAAAACGTAAATCTTTCTTCTCAGTATATAACATGTAATCCTTATTGTTTGGTCTCAAACCCAGAACCAACCAACAGAATAAGCTGCAGAATGTACTGGCTAGGCAGACCGAAAACGTAAGCAAGAGGGTCATAAGGGCAGCAAAGTGCACAAAAAAAAATCTTAGAATCATATTATACATACGTTTGTAAACGCAGATGCAAATGCTCAACTAGTGTGTTACAGGTGTCCTGTTGTAAATGCATTCTTGTGTTACATTTGATGATAACAAACCTAATACTCAAAGGGGGTGCTATCCTTAAATGTGCCTTAAACTAAACAGGATATTATTCAGCTAGCTATTAAAATAAAAGTTGAAGACAATTTACATTAACGCCTACTATCTAGCGCCTCTTGTGGCAATGTTGAGAATACGACAGATACTAGCATTGTATTATGGATTGCATTGCAATGACATGCATCACACTTGCACAACTAGAAGTGTTTATGTTCACATATTTGTGTCGAGTTTTGAACAGTTTCATTAAGATGTGGCAGAACAACAACCTTTCTTTACAACAACGACAAAAATAAAAATAAATAAAAACAATGCAAAAACATTGTTTCTTAAATTGACCCATCACAAATGCTCCCTTTATATTTTTGTGCAAGAAACTCAATATCGAAGTAAACGACACATATGCATGTTTATATGTATGTATATAAATACATCCACCATTATGCATTATCCATGGGCAAATCATTACCCCTGCACTTTTCTTTAAAGGTCATTTGGCACAACTTATAATTTGTCTATAATCATGTTGCATGGCAGTCACATAGTCATAAACATAGCAGTTTGTTTTGAGGCAGGCAGCTTCATCAATTCACTTGTTCTCCAGCACAGCACTTTACTTCAGACGAATTTTGACTTTCTTTTCTGCACTGACAGTTACGGTATGACTTTTATTGCAAACATATATCCATGATGCACATCTTAGTAACTGGGAGACAGTAGAAGACTGTTTATCTCAAAAATGCCCTGATATAGAGGACATCGAATCGGTATGTCAGAGAAAGCAGTTTTCTGTGTCATTTTTAAGTCAAGAAGTGTCGCCCTAACAAGATTTAGTGGGATACCAGTCATTCCCTTTGACACGGCCTACTGTATGTCGCCTATGTCCTTGTTCTATCAACCTTTTGGTATTGAATCACAGTGTAATACGACATAAAATATCTAGCATGTGTGGCATGAGTACAACAAGCATGACGTGACGAACCACCAAGAGGAACAAGATTGATGTCGTCCAACAAAAAAAAAACTACCAAAAAAAACACACTGTCCTTAGAAGACAATGTTAATCTTATACTATTACAATAATAGAAGCCTGAAATGTGTACCTATGATGTCCTTGAGCTTTCCTACTGCAGTTTCTCATACCATAACAAGAATAAGGCATTTTTTAAAGAACAAGTCACATATCAAACCCAGACAATTGTGAAAAGAAACCAGAAAACTCAATAAGATTACATCTACCAGCTCCACTAACCACAAGGTTGTGTCAGATGCTTTGGGACATGCAGAAAAATGCTGGATTCATTTTTTTTTCTTTTTAATACAGTATATACAGAAAGCCTGGCAGATTGTACATTAAACATTTAGAAAGCTGCACACAATATGGCACATCTAGCAAAGTTAGCATAAGGCTAGTGTTAGTAGCCAAGATGCTAACCATTCAACGTGATCCAGAAATTTTAGACCTGAAAAACACACAAGGGGGACTTCAAATGTGTAAGCAAGCTTTAAAGCAATAGTTTAAGCAGTAAATCAGCAAAATTTAGAAAGTTTTTGAGTCAGAATTCATCAGTGATAACTTTACCAATTAGCATTTGTAGTGCTGTACTACAGTACATTTTACTGTCACCCTTATCCTGATCTTCCATGAACATTAAAATTTCACTGGTAGTATCCTTCATTTGCATGTAAAAAGCCAGATGTCACACATATTAGACAAGTATGCCAACAAAGTTTACAGAAGTAATGCTTTTGGTAATGAACACGACTACGTTTCCCAGGTATCCTATTTCAAGTAGGCTGACAACATCCAAGAAAAAAAAAAATACAACTTTTACTTGTTCTTACATTTGAATAAACTATCATGCCACTACCCTAATAGCACACGTAGAATACATCATGGAGATGTTTATTTAGCGTGCACATTTTCACCTGGAAGATCAATTTTTTTAGTTTGATCATCTATAGACATTTACACATGTCCTCAAAGCAACTGTATGCAACTTATATACAGTTGATTTAAGATGTTTATGATTTAGAATATTTGTAAAACTGCTTTTTAGAAGATGTTTAGCAGATGTTTTCCAAATGAAGAACTCGTTAAGACGTCTTAGAGATGTACGTGTGCCATCTGGGTTAATTATACCCAATGTTGTTTTTGCAGATTTGTACTGATGCTATAAGCGTTATACTGTGTACTGTAAAAAACATAGATCATGTATGCTATCAGATATGTAGCTAGCATAAATAGATTTAAATTCCTATATAAATATACTTGTGGTTTTATTTATGATTTGTTCTATTTGTGTCAACAATCAATACCAACATCAGTTGATCTAGCCCTACTATAGCTCAGATGAGATGTGAGGAGCCTACGGATATGCACTCCAGATATTGTATTTGGCTATTTGAAGGGCCATTATGAGATACAAAAACATAAAGCCTCTTGATAACACAACAGCATATGTGGTGATGTAACTAATTAATAGATTGTCATGCATTCATTTATTCTTAACACATCCTAATGTATGAGAAAAACAATCTTATTATTATTTAGAATATTAAAATAAACATGAGTTCTATCTATTCATTCACTAATATATCCACTGATTAAAACTTACAAATATTGAATGTCTTGTGTCTGAAGCTACTGATCAACAGCCACGTTACAATTTTATATATATATATATATATACAATCGCTAGGACCAATTTCTCCATACTTAGGTAACTTTTTTTATAACTTCACACAGTGAGCACAACAGCAGTCTGTGGGCTAAAACGTGGATCATTTTTTCATTGCTTTGGCACAAAATACAATACTGAAAAACTGTAAACATGGACATTGTATTTTTATGAGTGACAAAGTATGTCGGTTGGATGACAACCTTTGAAAGAGTTATGGAAAAATAAAATGATTTGAGACATGCATGATGCGTTTTGGTATTTTTACTGCATTTTGGATGTGAAATTTGCTAATGTAACAGGAGGAAACCTAGTTAGGAGAATTGTGTGAAGAGTTTAGAAAAAGTGACCTAAGTATTGAGAATTCGGTCTTAGCAGTTGTTAAAAAAAAAAAAAAAAATGTTAGTGTACACTGTTCATGAAATGAATTGAATGAAATGGCAAAGGAAATGTTTTTTTGCTTAATATA
>NW_015551045.1:3261749-3278672 GCF_001515605.1 Sinocyclocheilus anshuiensis
TTAGCAGTTTTTAAAAAAAAAAAAAAAAATGTTAGTGTACACTGTTCATGAAATGAATTGAATGAAATGGCAAAGGTAATGTTTTTTTGCTTAATATAGCTTGCTGTCACATAAGTACATACTTTACGCAACTTTTTAGTTTATCTACAAAAATGTCTCATTTAAATTTAAATTCACATGTAAACCTGGCACTTCCTACGTGAATGCAAAAAGATTGTTTTTCGAAATCGAGATGCATAATCAAATTGAAAACACTATGAGAAAGAAATAAAATCATAAGGGAACAATGGTGATAACAGCATATAAATATGCACACATCCACGTTGAGTGCATGTTCTCATATTATCTTAAATATATGCTTAAAACTACAACGACATTTTGCATGGAATTTTACAGACAGGAAACTATGAAACTGGCTTGCAATTGCCAAAATATGAATATTAATAAAAATAGTGCATTCACAAAACATACACACACACAAAATAAATAAATAAATAATAATAATAATAATAATAATAATAAAATCACCAGTGTAATGATCTACCAAAACCACCAACACTTCAGCGTGAGGTTATGGAAATGCATGTTCCTCCTGTGTGGCACTGGCCCAAATCTAAAATCCAGTCTTTATATTCTTCACAGCTGAAATGTTTCATAGCATTTCAGATCCTCAGATGAGGGTCTGATGCACACTGCTCATACTGGCCTCAAACAAAGAACCGTTGTCTGGCCCAGTGCCTTACAGTCAGCCGTCAGCACTAAATCAACTCACATGCAGGACAGCTCTGAGTTTAATACCATCCTGTGAGAGTTCAATCAACACTGACGTTTTCTTTAGGCAGGCGTAAGCTTGAAGACAATGTCAGCATGTGCCAAACTATTCATCTCTACGGCGAGTGATTAAAAAGGCACACAGTTTCTTTATCTTGGAGCCTGCTCAGGCTGTTTAAACAATAAGAATCACTGGACGAAAAATGCACTGATAGACCCATGGGGATGTAAACACATATCTAGATGACACTACTGATATAATACTCTGGGTTTGCAAAGAGTCAAAGAACAGACAGGTAGTAATGATGCGCCTACGGACATCGCTAATGGCTGCTGAAAGGCTACAGGTTCTCGCCGATGGCGACTGAAAGCCAATGGTGACTGATGTTTTTCTTCTGATGATACACAGTGTGAGGAGTGGGGGAGGGGTTTAGTGGGTAAATAATGGCCATCTGTACAAGACCAGCAATACTGTCATACTTTACTCATGCAACACATGAAATGGCACATACAAAAAAAACAAAAACAAAAAAAAAATCTACATGGTTGCTTAAAAAATGAAAATGAACACAGTAGCAGTAGCATCATGTTACTGATTAAGACTGGACTGGCAGTTTATTTATTTGTTTCTGGTTTCCATATTCATTTCTGTGGGCTGGACCGGTTGATGGTCGGCTTTCTGTTGACGTAAGTGGCCCAGTAAGCCAGGTTGAAGATGAAGAAGAGCACTGGAAAGATGATACGAGAGATCTTGTCCACTTTGCTGACACGATTGTATGACTTTCTTCCACCCTCCGGCACGTATTCCCCATCCATTTTGGGCAGCCGGATCTCTCGGACCGGCTGGGATGGGGTGGACGTGGATGTGGCACTCTTGGAGACGGTTGTCAGTCCGGGATCTTTGGCTACGCTCATGCTGTAGGTGGTTCCCACGATGTTGAAAGTGTTGTTGGTCTTCTTGGAGAAGGAAGCCGACTCTCGCCTCTGTGAAAGAGTCAAAAGGAAAAAAATAGAGCAATAAAAACACCTTTTCTTGAGCAAAAGTGAAGCATTCATCTTACTAATGGACTCTAGTAAATCCCTGTTTTCCCTTACTGCACAATTTTTTATATCAGGGATTAAAGTTCCGTCGCTAAGACGGATTTCCGTCAGTTCATAAAGACAAATAAGCTACCAATCATATGAAATTAGTATTAATAAATTAATTTGTACTACAGAGGTGGCACAGAAGAACACAAAAGTGGCTTGTAGGTACATTTTCAGACGTTTAATGAGGCTCAGAGGTGGCATGAGTGCAATTAAATTCATAAATTCATGTGGAGATTGTTTTAAATATAAAATTTTGAATACAGAAATAACTGAAATTATACGCTAAAAATGAAACTAAATCTGCCAGCAGGTGGTGGCAAGTCACTAATTTTATCATGAATCATTCATTCAATTGATTCGTTCGAACGGCTGAATCATTAAGGAATGAAGCAAGTTACTGTCTTTATGAACTGACGGAAATCCGTCGTAGCGACGGAACTTTAATCCCTGCTATATACTTGTATTATTTTTTGTTTCTTTATAGAAGTGGGAAATACATTCAGTGCAGTAAGAAAAACTATGTATTCATGACAGCATATCTAATTTTAAAGGTAAATCCAAATTCTTATTCAATGTGCTGATGACAAATTTAACGTAATGACATTTTGGCAATCGAATCAATCTGCAATAATGTATAAACAAAAATATTACTATATTAAGCCATAATATAGCATGCACAAGAGAGAATGCACTAAGAATAATTTATAATACCATTTGCATAGTTTTAGCACTCATTTTAATCAAATAATTATAGAATCAGGTGCACTGGTACAAACATGTCCACAAAATCTGTGCTAAATGTATTTAACACATTGCATTTCCCATATTTAATTGTTAGATTAATTAGGACGTGCTCGTCCATACACGTCCAAATATCTGGGTACTGTTATGACTGCAGGCTGATAAATAGGCTTTTGCAGTTTGCTTTTGACAAGTGCTTTGATTAGTTGTCCAAGGCTCTTGTGGGAAACATCTCAGGGACTTCCTCAGCCCCGTAACAAAAGATCAGGGATTTTGTAAAAAACAAAGGAAAATAGCTTCAAGCAATATGCATCAATGGTATATATTAATGCATAAATTAGAACATTAGAACAGATTGCTTAAAGCAATCACAGAGGCTTGTTACATGCAAAACAGTCAAAGGTTTACATTGCACCGTGACAGAAGGTGGCCACCGGCTATAGAGAACATTTTGTAATGTGAAGGGCAAATTCACTAAACAGTTGTATCTTTTGTGTGTGATATTATGCATTGTGTTCATAAAGCATCCATGCCAGAGTTTAATCAGGTGCTTTCTACACTGATGTAGCATTGCACCATGCATAGTTTTGATGAACTGTATATAATAACTTTATAAAACAGTTAGTTTCAGTCCTTTATTCTGATCCCCCGTCAACAAAAGTCTTCTTATATGGGAGATCAGACATTTTCTCATGCTGAGAGATAAGCAGATATATGTGAGAAAATATCATATATGCTGTTGAAAAATAAATGAGGTGTACAGCTCCTATTCTCTGTTTTTATTTGAGCTACATAAGATGAGGCACGTTACACCGGAACATTCTCTTGCCATTTACTGTCACTGTCAGGAACTCTTTTTTAGCAGAAGGATAGGATTTAATGAATGCAATTTAAAAAAGTACCAATACATACATTTTTTGGTTGTAATATTTGTATTGTGTGATAACCGTTTTATAAAAGCAATAAGGTACTCGAGGCTGTATTGTGAATAAGTCACAGCTGAAGGAGTTGCAGTGACAATAAGGAAAATAAGCCCTGGAAGCATACAGTTATAGAGTTCTGTCTGATTTTTTAAGCTGTTTTCCTCAAAGGGACCAGAAAAATGTCCCCACTAGGGCAAAATTTACTGATATTAATATCCTTGTGCTTATGGGGAAATTTGGACAGCATAATGTAGGGAATACCAAGTACACACACACACACGCACGCATGCATGTTGGGTTTCCATGTTTTATGTGGACTTCCCGTAGGCATAATGGTTTTTATGCTGTACAAACTGTATGTACACAAAACTTTCTGCTATTTTAGATTCCAAAAAAACAAACAAAAAAAAAACCATTCTGTTAAATTTATAAGCTTGGACCACACACACACAGAGGTGGTCTAGTTGTAGCTTCCAGGTCTCTATAGGAATATCTAACCAGGCTTCATTCTTGAGACACAATCATAGGAGGAATGGCACAGCAGGAAACATTGTATGCCAGTAAACAAACAGAGCCTCTGTTAGCAGGCTTACACAATAAGAAACACAGAAGCTGTCTAGTGTAGTCTAACCACAATAATCTACAATGCTTTATTACATGCATGTACTGTATAGAGCTCCGGAGGTTGAATCACGCACTCTAAACTCCACCATTTTGGCAGGCAATCAGGAGAGCACTAGAGCAATGGTTAGGGGAAAGCTAGGTTTGCCAACCGTCCCGTATTAGCCGGGACGTCCCATATATTGGACTTAATTTATGTGTCCCGTACGTGACCTCCCTTCGTCCGTTTCTTGCCCCCTCACACAGTATTCGTTAAGTAAATCAGAAAATCCTGAACATAACTGTTTGAGGAAGGCTGCAGAATCCTTTGCTGGCTGATCGCTCCCACTTAAGCGGCGCTTGCGCTTACGCCAATTCTGTCCGTGTTTTGACTTTGGTAAATCAGTTTTGGCAAATACAAACTACGTGATTATTTTTCATGAGTCCAACATCCCGCCGTGCAAGAAAACATGCAATCTACCCGAGACGTGATCAATAAGGGAAGCCGTCTTTTATTGCAAAATAGAGAAAAAACATTTTACATTTAAGTAAGCTTCTTAACCTTGTAGTCTTATTCTCTTACTCTTATTCGTAAAACACACAAAATGACCAATAAAAAAAAAGTGTCAAGCACCAAATGTCAGGGTTGGGGATGAAGGATGGAGCGAGGACTCAATAGCGCTTGCTACACAAAACACGTGGACAGAAGAGCGCACGGCCGAGCGAACTCGAGACCGCACGCTCCCACAACAGACAGAACATGGAGCGCGAGTGTCCGGACCCCGAAACGAAACCGAAACTCAAGACCTGAGTGCCGGGATCCGAACACCACGCTCCAACATGAAACAGTACACGCAGACGAGAGCGCACGGCTCGAGCACTCTCGAAGCCGCACGCTCACATGAAAACAAAGACATGACGGGAGTGTCAGGGCTCTGTCACAAAACCATGAATTACACTAGACCGAAGTGACAGAACCCTGACACCAAAAGCAGCCCATATTAAATCTCTAAGTTATCTTTAATTCAAAAATACGCATTTTCATATATATATATTTATTTATATATACGCGATTGTCCCATAAAGCAAAGGGGAAATCATTTTATCGTATTCCTAAGGATCCCGATAGTCGACTAAAATGGTTCACTGCAATAAAACATGCTAACCAACAGAAAATTTGGGATTAAACGGGTAAGATTTTATGACATTTATGATGTCTACTGTACTCACAGTGATATAGCTATGCTGGCTACCTACAAGGACAGCTAGGGTCGATTACGTTAGCTAACAACACAGTTGACTTACCCTTCCAGTGACGACATAGCAGGTTGAATATTCCTCAAAAAATTAGATTGCATCCATTTGTACACCTCCAGGCTTTTGTAGGCTTTTAACGAGTCTCCGGAGTAATGTTATGAGGGAAAGTTGATGAGGTAGTTGTAGATATCAGGATACTGCAGGTCAGGAAATCTATCAGTTCCTTTATTGATAGGCTACACGTTAAAAGCACCACGGGGGCATTATAGGGATCTGTTATGCTTAATCTATTAAGTTTTGCTATGTACAGGTCTATGTCTTTTGAATTAAAGTACGCAGTGAACTCTGTTGCCTTGAAACTCATGCTGGCGCCATTCATTTCACATTCGCTCCCAGCTGTCCCTGCCTGCCAGCATGGTGGTGTAAACAGAATGGGTCACGTGACGTCCGGAGCTCTATACACATTGCATATGATGTTGCTGTTATTTTGTATTTCAAAATTCTTCTAAAGGAATAATTCACCCACAAAAACGTTTTTAACTAACACTCATGTCATTGTAAATCTGTATGACTGTCTTTCTTCAGTGGCACACAAAGGGAGAAATTGAGCAGAATATCACTCTTTCCCAGTCACTAAGGTTGAATGATAATGGGAACTGTCAAGCTCTTAAAATAAAAATATCATAAAATAACTTTTGGGTATTTTGGGTAAACTACTTCAGTCTAAAGTGGTTTGATAAGAATCACACAATGAGCTGATTCGTGGCTGGTTTCAAAGATTTTTACTTCCTTTATAAGTAGTAGAAAATAAGAATCTGTAAATGTGTCATTAGGTTACACACTGAGGATTTTGCTGCACGTAGAAGAATTTGATATCATGCTATCAGACGCTATAATCCTTACTCATTATGTAGCAACTATGTGCAAACATTTTCACTTTTAGTTAGACCTCTGATCAACTGTTCAGAAAATAAGCTGGTAAGGTACAGTGGATAACGAGTGTAATCCTCTGTGATCATCTATGATTTAATATGCAGAGTCAGCTTTACAGGACATGAGTGATTTTGATGAAGTGGGCTACCAAAATCTGCTTGTTTGACAGTTATAAGAATAAACTACATTAAAGTGGTGCTTACCAGCACAAAACTCACCGTCACAGTGCTATGTGGTTATGAAGGTATTTTTAAAGATTTCTTAAGTGGTTGTTAATGTATTCTGGGTGTTTACTAAGCCACTGTTTAGTCAAAAAGAATCAGTTTGAATCTGAATACCTCCCCCTCCCTTTCGAAATTCACTCCCTGGACTCAATCCCCTTGTGTACCCCCATTGCCAGCCCTAGTTACTAAATGTGCTTATATTGACCACCCCAATGCGTAAATATTCACCTTCGTTACACATACTGTAGTGTCACAAGTTTTTACCAGGACTGACAAGCCAATAAAGAAAAACAAAGCAATTAATGTAGAAACTACGATGCATTGTAGTACAAGAAGAGCAAAGGAACTACTGACACCAACACAAACAAAAAACGCTCAGCTTAGAGTTCTGCACTGGGAGATGCCAGACCATTGGCCCTATTTTCTGATGCCAATATCTGTGCTAGGGATCTCACAGTAGGGACTGCTGCATGCTGCTTCCCAATCACAGACCATCGATCCCTGCTACTACACCAGCACCTGAGTCTTTAAATTACAGTCTAGGCTTATGTCAGCATTAGTAAAGGATCCCAAATACAAGCCCATCATGACCCACACTGATACAACTGTTACTTTTAGCTTAGGTCTCATCTGCATTGGGTATTGGCAAGATAAGCTCCTGGAGTTCACAGAGAAAATGCTTAGAAGATAATTAATATGTGATCAACACTACAACTGCTTAACAAGTAGAGAGTACAGAGAGAGAGAAAGAGAGAGGTCTTGCACAACATGAGCTCCTGAACTTTCTAGAGTTTCTTGCTTCTAATATGAGGTAAACCAAAGATAAAAACACAAAATTAACAAAAAATGAATTGCTGTCAAAGATAGTGAAGAAATTAGGAGAAAATCTCTTGAAAACAAGGAAAGTTTGTGGAACCTAAACAAAAGGACACTGGAGTGGGCCATACAACAAGGCTTCAGAAGGAAACAAACACAAAAAACAACAGGAAAAGAACCACTTACAAACTTCACTGAATTAACAAAAATGATTATTCCATCTTAAAAAGGATTTAACTGAAAGAACTGAAATAGAAATAACCTTTCTATCTACAAACAACAAGGACCAAACAATTGCAAAAGGACAAACCAAACCAATAGGTCCTCAACTTTCCATTTGATGGAGGTAAGACTACAAGAGCTCTAATTCAACTAAAATAAATGTTATAAGCAATTTGTCAAGAGAAATGTAACTAAAAAGGGACACTTTACATATATATATATATATATTTATAAACTTTGCAAAACAAACTTGACCAAAAGTTCCCTGGCATTCTACAGCTGTAGAACTGTATAGCAACTTAAAATAACAAAAAAGGGCCATTTTCATTCACACCTCCTGATTGAGCAATAATTGAGCCATCACTATCAATACCAAAGACCTGTAAACGGCATCACCATGGCAACACCAGCAATGGGGACTGGAGCTCACACCTTTTCCTACCCCCCCAGACATCCAGTCTGAGAAGAGCAGACAACAACACAAGCTCAAAACACAGAAGGAAAACCCAGAGACACTGTTTAAAGATACTTCAAACAGTAGGGGCAAAACCATCACCACAAACCTGCTCTTCTACACAGAATGCCTGACTGCATGGCACACAGCTTCCTGCACAGTGCACACTGTTCCAGTATCACACCAAACATGGAATCTGTAAAGGCAGGCAACTGTGCATTTATGAGGACTCAGAAAAAGACCAAGAGAACAAACACCTGACAATAAACATATCAAAATGGAACTGTAATGGTACAGGGAAACAATGCTGCCCTCACAAACTTTGAGCAGACCTTCCACTGCTTAAAAGATATGGTGGAAAGAGATGAAGCAAATCCCTGCAAACAGAACCCTACAGACACATCAGAAGACACTGATCAAAATGAGTCCTCAACCCATAACAATACAGAGAACAGAACCACTCCAGAAACCACAGAGAACATCAGCCTTCCCCCAAGCACAGGACTACACAACACAGTTGTTCAGCTACAGCACAGCTTAGCACTGCTAGAAGTGGAAATAATGGAACTGAGTGAGCATGTCCATGCCCTGACCACTAAAGACACTGAACAACTCAGAGAACAGCTGGACCAGATAAGAAACCAGCTGAAAATGTCCATCCAAGAACTTAAGAGGGAAATTGACACTCTGTATCAGGACAAGGAAACACTCAAAAAAAGACCTCAAAGAACTTCAACAGATCATGGGGAAGGAATTTTCAGAAATGAAAGACTACATGGGGAGGGAACTCACATGCTTCAAAGTTGAGCTACAACAAAAGGACAGACAGATAGAGACCCTAACAACACAGATGAGGTGTCTCCCTACCCCTGCAAATGCCCCCAAAGTCCCCACACCTACACAGCCAAACTCCAGCAGCACAACTCCGGCATCCACCAAACCATCACAGCCCAGATACAGCCAAAAGGTAAGCATAAACACAGGCAGCCCCCAGAAACCCAGAGATTGAACCTCAGAAAAACACTAGAGCTACAACCCCAGCTGAGAAACAGCCAGTGAAAACAGAGTCTGACATTGCCATCCTCATGGACTCCAATGGGAAGTTCCTACAAGGGGAAAAACTGTTTCCAGGTGATGGTGATGCCATCGATGCGTTTTTGTAAGAAAAATATCCATATTCAAAACTTAATAATTACTTTAATGTAGCTTGCGCCAACAATTTTCATTTTTGGGTGAACTAACCCTTTGAGCCCAATGTTATTTAACATTTACATCAATGAACTGGCGATCTGCAGCCCCCGGCCTCACCCTACACAACACAACACAACACACATTTACATTAGGCACTAACCAGACAACACACACATCACACTACAACTACCTGGGTTTGAAAATCACATCCACAGGAAACTTTAATCATGCTGTGAAAGAACTGAGAGATAAAGCACGCAGGGCTTTGTCCTAACGGCAATGTCCTATAGAAATCCCTATTAGAATTTGGCTTAAAATATTAGAATCAGTAATTGAACCCATTGCCCTCTATGGCAGTGAGGTGTGACAAATCCAATTTCAATCCAATCCAAATCCAAATCCACTGACAAATCGAAATCAAGATTTCACCAAATGTGAAAAACATCCAATTGAGACCCTGCATGCAGAACTCTGTAAAAAATGTGCACCGGCACACAACAAATAACGCATGCAGGGCAGAATTAGGCAAATATCCTGTAAAAATAAAGATACAAAAAGGGCAATTAAATTCTAGAAACATCTGAAGCTCAGTGACCCCCAATCATATCATTATAAAGCCCTGCAATACCAAGAGATGAGCAAGGAAAGCAACCCGCTCCCTCAGCTGATCCAGAGCTTCAGTCCTGATGCTTCACTTGTCACGGAATGCCAGGAGAGACAAGGTAAGTTCCAAGTGCAGTTTATTGAAAGTAACAAATAATCAAAAACAGAAATGAAAATGTGGCAAAAGGTAATCCAACACAAGGAACAGATACACGGTGAACTATGAACAGCATCAAAGAACAGACAAGGGAATGACAAATACAATATAGCCGCAATGACAGACAGAGTGAGCATGGTATATATAGATGGGATAATGAGTGAATGACTAGCAGGTGAAAGTGATCGGAACTGATAAACAGGTGCTGATGATCAGACAGAATGACAAGCAAGGAACTATGGGAATTGGAGTTGAACACATAAAACAAAGAAACAGGAGAGCGACCTCAAGTGGCCAGTCCAGGTCACCACAACCAGACACTGTGACATCACTAACATCTACTGATGCTCTGAATCACAACAACACTAAACACATCAGAATCAATCAGATTACTGCACAAATCAAACATAATTACATCACTCATTGGCAAACCCAAACACAACAACAGAGTAAAATGCAATGCTATTTGGCCCTAAAGAGAGAGTACAGTATGGCAGAGTATCTGTACACAGTGTTAGACAAGAAACTGAGAGGCACGTTGACCAGATACAGACTCAGCGGACACAAGCTGATGATAGAGATGGGCAGACACAAAAAAAACATGGCTGCCACCGGAGCAGAGATTGTGTTCACACTGTGATCTGATGGAAACAGAACTGCACTTCCTAACAGAATGCTCCAAATACACAGATATACGGACAGTGTTCTATGATAAAATACAGCAGATCCATCAGACATTTAAAACTCTTTCAAACCAGGAGAAACTGCCATATCTGTTAGAAGAACACAAGAACTGCTGTGCGTTTGCTGCTCAATATGTGTCTGCCTGTCACGATAGAAGAGAAAACACTCAATCTGCCCTGATCTGATGTTTCCAGCACATGTAAATTATATTATGCCATATTACTGTATTATATTATTTAGATGTATATTTTGCTTCTGTAAATCTCTCTAATCCCTTATTTTATTTTATTTCTAGTTTACATACATACATTAGTAATTCATTTTGCACTACATGCTTAATACTTTATATATATTATTATTATTACTATTATTCTTTTTCTTTCTGTTATGTGCACTATTTGTAAGTAGCCTAGTTGCAATTGCTTTGGCAATACAAATGTACAGTTTTTGTCATGCCAATAAAGCACACTTAAATTGAAAATTGAAATACAGAGAGAGAGAGAGAGAGAGAGAGAGAGAGAGAGAGAGAGAGAGAGGGAGAGAAATATTTAAATCTTTATTAAATAAGAAATACAAAAATAAGCTTATATAAAACTTATTTTAGGATGATGTGTGTATATAATAAATCTATCGTTTCATTTTATTTTATTATAAAGGTAATATAAAATTTAAAAAACATGTATCTATTATTGTTTAAAGATTAGAGAGAGAGAGAGAGGGAGAAATGGTTCTCTGAATTGTAAACATACCCTGAAGCTCTAGAAACACCAACAATTTCATTGAAAGTAAATTATGCACTTTGCATGAAATAGCAAACAAAGTACATGTAGAAAAAAAAAAAAATGTAGTAATACAACCTAATCACTTATGAAGTTCAGGTGATAACTGAAATTAAGAACATAACATAATGGAGGGATATAACAAATAAAATGACCAAAGCAACTACGATTTTCTTAATTACTTTGGTACATCTCTCGAATCACCCTTAACATTTGCAAATCAGCAAGTGGATTTCTCAAAACAGTTCGTACAAACAGCACCGCTCAATGGATTACCTGCAAAAGCCTGTAACTTGCTCAAAATCCTTAGATCATCTCTCAAAAGTAAGTAATTTATCAGTGAATGTATCAGTGCCATCAGAATGACAAATCATTGTGTCATTGCTCACAAACAAGATGTTTATGTTGTCAACAGTGTACTCTGTCAGTATTCCCTAATGTAAACTATGGCTACAGTTTTGATGACAGTTACAGAAAATGCACGTCTGCACTTTTTCTGTATGCCATATATCAATTTCCACAGTGCACAAAACTATATGTGGGATATCGATTGCAAGAGTTTGAACTGGATTCACATTTACCGTTGGTCTGTTAACAAATTACAATCAAGATTCTCCTGAGAGCAATTTATCAATTCAGGACATTAACAAAACATAGAAAATTTGCTTGACAGATTATGACAACTGGTACAACTATTTTGCTTTTAATGACTTATGCAATGCACTAGGACACACACACACACACACACACACACACACACACACACACACACACACACACACATTATTTTATTTTGTATTTTTTTAATTTTTTGTGGGGTAAGACTATTCAACAGAGAACCTATCAACATTTGTTCAGTTGTGCTTTGAGAAATGTTCCAAAGTGACTGAGGAAAACTGTAAATTATAACTAAATAAATAATTAGATTAATAACCCCCAAACTGTATTTTTGTACAATTAAAAATAAACACTAAATACTACATGACATGCTGGTAATAAAAGTATAAAAATTACATTTATAAGAATTGGCACATATAATAATAAATACTGAAGATAACAATAAAAAATCGTGAAAAAAAGAAAAGGGTTTTTGTCACCATGTGAGCCTACTAATCAGATTTTTTGGTCCCACTTTATATTAAGTGGCCTTGTACTTACATCAAAAAATAAGTACAATGTACTTATTGTGTTCATATTGTATTGCAAAACACTTTTGCTGCTATTGAGGTGGGATATGGGTAAGGTTAGGGACAGGTTTGGTGGTATGGGTAGGTTTAAGGGTAGGTTAAGGTGTAAGGGATGGGTCAACAGTGTAATTATAAATGTAATTACAGAAATTAATTACAGATGTAATTACATGCAGGTATTTTTAAAATATAAGTACAATGTAAAAACATGTATGTACACAATAACTGCATTGTACCAAATTATTAATTTAAATGTAAGTACATAGTAGTTAAGGCCACTTAATATAAAGTGGGACTGATTTTTTTTGTTTTAACCCTGGTAGTCAATCATGGAAATGTTTCTTATAAACAAATGTAATATTTAATCTACTTTTTGTTGACAATTTCTGCTTGCCATGCTTTTCGCTGATTGCTCTTGTGTATTACACTGAGCTTTTTAGAAACAGATTTCAACAGTAGGTAAACATTTACTGGTAACAGTCAACACTATAGTACACAGAAAATGAATATGAACATTTGTATTTATACAGTCCATTTGGTTTTGAAATGTGTTACATGTAAACTGAAAATTCACTTTCTGTCATGCAAAATGCGCAGCATTGGGGGTATGTCTCGGGTTACTTGACTGTAACCCTGTTCCCTTAAAAAGCGGGAACGAGATGCTGCGTTTCAATAACGCTAATAAGAACATTCTTTGTTCGACTAGTTGTGAAGCATGTGTGTCAAACACAAACGATGCTGCGTTTCAATAATGCTAATGGGAATGAGAATTCCAACACCATCGCACTGGAAGTGTCTGGACCCCCCAAGGTTGTGTAGTGTGTGTGCACAAACATTGAAGAGGTCTCAGACATGACTCTGGGATGTTGACTCAAGGACATGCGAGCCCGGAGTAGCATGAACATCCAAACTATATAATCTGGCAAATGTGTGAAGAGAGGACCAGACTGCCGCACCACACACTTGCTGCAAGGGGACACCTCTTGCCAGAGCCTTAGTATAGAATGCAACCCACCTGGTTGAATGGGCCATAATCGTAGATTATTTCCATAATCTAATGCAAAAGTGACTCTGGTGAGTATTACATTAACAGCCTTTTTATATCTTAAAACTATAGGCTTCACAAAGTCCCTGGGATAGGCTACAGCATCCCCTACAAAGGACAAGTGGTTTGGAGAATGGATGGATGGAACCATGCGCTTCATAAATGATCCAAATTCGATATATATTCTTTTCTGTTCTGACGATATCTCTGTTTTTTCCTGAGGACATACTCAGATTAAAGGAGAAAGACTCTGGATTCCTGCTGTGCAAAGTAATATCCTCAATTTCAGCGTGCATCAACTAAACTCCTCATGTGGAGACCTCATCTGCAAGGCTACTGGAGCAGCTGAAAATAATTCTGATGATATCTCTAATATCTAACAATATAACCCATAAGCAGCTATTGGGTAATTATAAAATTTTCATATACTGAGTCGGTGATACGCAATGGTCAATTGTAATTATGTGGAGAACTTCAACCTCAGCAAACCTCAATGAAGCCATATCTTGAAAGAATGTAATACTTTCCAAGATATAACTGAGCTAGTTTAAATATTTAATTTGCCATTTAATACCTATTTCTGTCATCTTCATTTCTAAGAGTTTTGACGGTCACTGACTGGAATATCACTGCAAAGCAGTAAAGCATTTTATTTTAATTTCAAATCTTGATGGTTTGGCCAGAAATGGAAATAAACACTATCTTGTCTAATATATTATGCTGTTCCACCTAGGAATTCCCTTTTGATTTAGAAAACTAATCAGAATATTCAAAAACGGAAACTCTCAAATAGCCTAATTGGAATATGATTGGAGTGTGTTTGCCCAGGAGAATATGTTATTACTCTTTGATTAATTGAAGTACCAACTTTGTTATGAATGTTTCTCTTCAAATTACTTGGGAGAAATAACAGAAACAAATGGCAAAGTGCTGACATGCAGTAATTTTACAGACCTGTTTGGTCTTGGAAATAAATGGTTGAGAAATTAGTTTCCATTCATTATGAAATATCTTACTTTTGATTGCAGACTTTTTTGACTGTTCGTTTACACGACAACGGTGTTTTGGGGACTGAAAACGCATATTTTTGAAAACGGGTTTCAAAGTGCAAGTTTTTGAAAACGGCACCGTTATTGTTTCTGTGTAAACACCCAATACGGGAATCTTTGAAAACGGTGACGTCATGTGCGTGGGTAGTACATGTTAGGTATGTAGACATGTGCAGTATGTGTCGATTTTAAAGGCAAGCGCGAACAAACATACATAACAATGGTGGAGTATATGGTACTATTGTTGCTGCTCAAGAGTTTGCTAACGCTTCTTCAGCAAAGTGTGGATTTACTTCACCAACCGACAACCAACAGCGGAGACGCATCATATAGATCATATAATCGTCACTTCCCTACAGGTGATGTTTGGTTCTTGAACGAATCGTTCTTTTGAGCCGGTTCTCAGGAAGTAACCGGTTGAGCCGGTTCACAAATCGAACTGGCTTTTGATGACGCAGGACGCACAGCCGAAGTAGCACGTCCAACTCAAAAAGAACCGAATGAGCCGGTTCAACCAACTGTCGAAGTTGATTCGACAGAACTGTCTCGAAGATTACCGAGGACTCAACAAGAACCGAATGAGCCGTGGCAAAGTTTGCCAAGGATTACCGAAGATTCTGATGAGTGAGTTGACAATACTGTGCAAGCCTGAGGCGCGTACTGGAAATATGCTTATTATGACTGTTATTAATTTACATTTTATTAAAATCTGCAAGAATCTTTCTGTCGAGTGATGTTAATAAATTTGACACTAGTTTATTGTGCATGCATATTATATTTAAAGTTGCTTAAGCGAAATCAAGGAGTTTATAAGTCTGGTTTATTAATTCTTTATACTGTAGACATGTAGAACATATTCGCGTTTGTGCAACAATGTCTGTAATGTGTGCTGTAGGTGTGAAACTTTTAGGAATCTTATCCAAGTTGTAGGCTAGTCAATATTGGTCAGTCAGTCGTATCTGAGGATCACATGGCACTGAGTTGTTAGAAAAGAAATGCGTAGCGTTATTGCTTGATGACGTCAGGAACTGATGAATCGGCTTTTTGAACCGGTTCAATGAGCCGATCTGTCCGAAAAGAACCGGTTCGCGGAAATGAATTGGACTTTGCATCACTACTGTTTACTAACAAGGTGACAGCGCCAACTATTGGCCTGGCATACGTAATACAGCGTTTTTGGCCATTTTCGCGGATATGTGTAAATGCTAATCATTTTGAAAACGTTGTCATGTATACATTAAACTTTTTAAAAACGCAAGGGAAAAACTTTTCCGTTTTGGACTACACCGTTGTCGTGTAAATGTAGCTTAAATGAGTTAAGACCTCTTCAGAAACTCCAAAGGAGGCACACATAAGATTACTGATCATTTTCTGAGGACAATCATTTGGGCGCTATTTATTACTTGAATGATTTTGCATTTTATACATTTAAAAGCAGGTTGTATGTGAGACTTTGTTTGTGTCCAGGAGCATGCTTGAAGTTATATAAACATTTGAGCACTGCTTAAAAAGCACAAGATCACAGTGTTTCCTTTTGAGGGAACTTTAACACTGCAGCAAGGTGTTGATGGTATGGGAATGCCTTTATCATGTGTCAGTGTTTGAAGCACATGTAAACACACCAATCTGATTGGCCAAGGCAGGGAAACACATTCCACTTGATCAACTTTATGCACAGACACCTTTGTTGATGGTATGGGAATGCCTTTATCATGTGTCAGTGTTTGAAGCACATGTAAACACACCAATCTGATTGGCCAAGGCTGGGAAACACATTCCACTTGATCAACTTTATGCACAGACACCTTTGTTCCTTGGTGATGTGTTGCCGTGTTTTTACACATGCTTCAGACACCAGCACACACTGAAGGTGTTCTCATAGCATCAACGTCATGACGCATCTCAGGGAACCAGATAACATATGTAACTCTGAGACATTTTGTCGTTATGGGCCGCTGTGTTACATCCTGTCTGTCAGCAGCTGCACGATTGTTCCACTTAGTTCTCTGCACACATATACTAATACAAATATACTCTGAAAATAGGTTAAGCATTAGCATAGCTGCAACAGTCATATTATCATTTCCCATGGCACAAGGATTCTCGGCTTATCACCCCACAACCATCCAAGATCAATTAATAAAATGAAAAGTCTGTCATCCTTTACTCATCCATTTGTGAATTCTAATACCTACGTA